>NC_134704.1:141981124-142216124 GCF_043290135.1 Rhipicephalus microplus | reverse complement strand
AGTTGTTATATCCTGTTTACGTGGAATGGTGCTCATTAGTAAACTAAATAGCACCGGCGAAAGCACCGAGCCTTGCGGTACTCTCCTCTTTTGGGTATGAGTAGATGATGAAAACCCATCTTTAAAACAATAAAATTTTTTGCATGCAATAAAATTGTGAACCCACGCTACTATGTATGATGTAAAATCAAGGTATTCTAATCGATCTATCAAAATACAGTGCTCCACGGTATCATATGCTTTAGCGATGTCTAAGGTAACTAAAGCTGCATATTTTTATGTAGCCGAGCTAATTGAAGTCGACTTTCTTGATCAACGTGGGCATCCCTAATTGAACAACCAGCCCTGAACCCAGTTTGACAGGGACTTAGAATCGACCTCATGGTAATAAGTTCATTATTTCGTGTATTGATGATTCTCTCAACCAATTTCACTAAGAATGATGTCAGTGTAATCGGCCTTATGTTATCCAATGTGTACGCATCATTTTAATTTTTTAGCAACAATACAATTTTGGCAAGTTTCCATTCTGGAGGTATCCATGCGTTCCCTAACGAATAAATCACTAGTTCTAGCAAAAAATTAGGCGATTCCTTGAGTACACATTTCAACATAGAGTTCAAAATCCCATCTGGTGTGGGAGCCGTCCTCGGTAAGCATAATACTGTCTGACTCAATTCAGCTAAAGAAACTTCTGGAAATTCAAGCAAGTTTACCAAAACGGACTGAATAGCCAAAAAATTAGGAGTGAAGCGGCGCTCTAAACCTTGCGCTATGTCTTCTAGAGAGGTGTTCATTTCTTCCAGCGTCAAGACACATGACTGCAACGTTAAAGGTGCTGGCAGTACTTTTCTTGTCCGAAGATAAGCGAACAAAGCACGCCTATTTTTACATTTAGAAAGATAATAAAAATGTCTACTGTCGTATTCTTCTTTCGTGCTGTTCACTGTACGCTTAAATACGCCAGCAAGGAATCGATAGTCCTCCCAGTTTGTTGGGCTCTGATTAAGAAGTTTTTTCCAAGCGGCTTTTCGTCTTCTATAATCGTGCGTACACTCATCATTCCACCAACGTGAGAAGGGTCGTTTATTGGATGGAATAGAAAATTCGGAATTTTTCCTAGATCCCTCCAGCATTGAACCAATCGTAGATGCATTTTCTTTAGTAATGGCATTTCCAAGCTTGGCAATGGCAGAACGAAGGCAGGTTTGAAATTTGCTATGGTTGATGTATGTGCGTTTTGGCTTATCTAAAGTTATTGTTGGACAAGTAATGTCAAAAACTACAGGAAGATCATATACTTAGAAATTTTGGCGCAACCTCGACTCACGCAAACACTCACACAAGCACACACACTTACACCAGAGACACACACACGACACGCAGCGCTCTTGTGTGTGTGTGTGTGTCTCTGGTGTAAGTGTGTGTGCTTGTGTGAGTGTTTGCGTGAGTCGAGGTTGCGCCAAAATTTCTAAGTATATGATGTATAACCAACTAGCCCAACAACAAGTTTTATTAAGCTACAGGAAGATGGTCGCTGTTAGTTGCCGAATCCAGAACAGGTTTTGGAGCAAAACGTTAAATCCAATACTGAGCTAGTTTGACCTCGGACAAACATTACATGACGTTCATTCCGACAGGAGAGGTTGTGATCAATAGTCCATTCCCACAGTCGCCTACCACAAGAATCTGTCCTTATACCCCAAGACAAATGATGTGAATTAAAGTCTCCTGTGAGTACAATTTCCTTTTTACATGCTACCAAAACGCTGTCAAGATAACGCGTACTTTGCACACCGGAGGGGAAGTAAGAATTTACAATCGAAAAAAGGTGGTATCCAGGGAGACACAAGTCTAATGCTAATAATTCACCATCCAAGTCTAACGTTCTGAAAGAAATTTTCGCCCTACGGCATAATTTACTTGATACAAGGATCATTAAACCACCACCACGTGATGGGCGATCTAATCGGAAAAAACGAAAACCTGCAAGATAGAAATTTTTATCTGGTGTGAGCCAAGTTTCTTGGAGAATTATAATATCAAGATTAAAACTATTGTAAAAGTAATGTAAGTCAGTTGAGGCTGAGAATATAGAACGGCAGTTCCCCTGTAGTACCCTCAACTGACCTATGGTGTTGAGCGCACCGCAGAGGCGCATGTCGCGCCCTTGTTAGCATCTTCACGCGAAAAAGCTGATTCGTTCTGTTTAGATTTGGACTTGAGATCAGTGAAGATAGGGGATCTGGTACGTTTATTAGTTCGTATATCGAGTTCCATATCTGTAGCACTACTTGTGACCCGCTGAGGCGAATGTCGGTCCAAGTGCACCTGTGTTCCTGACTGCTTAGCCTTGCCTGCAGATGCAGAAAGTTCGTCCAACACTACATTGCGTAGCTGTGTGGCATCGCTGGTAATGTCTAATACTGCAGGTTCTGTACTAGTCTGTACTGTTTTCCAATCTGACTTGAAAGAATTTGCACGAAACAGTCGGAAAGGTTAGATATGAGTTTATCCCTTGCCTTACTCACTGCGTTTTCCACAGCAGTTTCAATAGCCTGCGATAGGTTTGAGTACATACTGGAAGTGCAGCGCGCTGTACTACCAGAGTATCCAAAAGCCCTGTCTCTAACTATGTCAATGGCTTCCCTTTGAGAACAGCGGCGGTGGTCAATAACTTCTAGGATTTGAACCTCCCGGGAACGAGCGGAACAGTCAGAGTAGTCGGCGCAGTGACTGCCCCCACAGAGACAACACTTTTCGCTGTTGCAGCACACTTGCTTGAAGGATGGCTCTCTCCGCAAGTGCTACAACAAACGTTAGATTTACATCCTCCCACACTGTCGCCGAATCTCCAGCAGTTCTTGCACTGAATCAGACGAAAAGGGAGGGGTTCTACTCGGAAGATCAGTGGCCATTATTTTATTTCTGACGGGTATTTTGTGCCCACAAATGTCGCGATGACAGATTCGATTGGTACCCTCTCTTTGTCGACTAGGCGATTACACCGGTAAATTGAAATTACGCCTGCTCCAGAGAGCCTGTCTAGGGTCTCAGCTGGACTCAGCCTAAAGTCGACTCCCCGTACAAGGCCTTTGGTACATGCAAAGTGAG
This sequence comes from Rhipicephalus microplus, assembly GCF_043290135.1. Lineage (NCBI taxonomy): Eukaryota > Metazoa > Arthropoda > Arachnida > Ixodida > Ixodidae > Rhipicephalus > Rhipicephalus microplus. The sequence continues at coordinate 142,213,010 of NC_134704.1, read as the reverse complement.
GCGGAATAAAAGCACTCACCGGGGTAGCAGCAAAGGAGGTGCATTTGAGATCCTGCAAGCAGGTCTGATCCGGCGGCCTACACACGATACCTCCACGCCCAAATGGGCGCATATCTGTGATGGTCTGGAAATGGTTTGAAGTTGTCTTAAGTTCCTTTTGAACAACCTGAGGGTTTGTAAGTCTGATGAAGTCTCCATTTGTAGGTACCAGTGCCACGGGAATGCTGTCGATACCACTGCGGAAAAAGGAGTCTAGCGATAATTGATTAGAAGGCAGGTACGCTGACCAGGCGGATGGCGCCTGGCCAGGAGAAGTAGTCGACATGAGCGCTAGAGATATGGTTAGACTCAGAAACAGATAAACTATAGAACCGGACTCTAATACACATAGTTAAAACCACTCAATCCTCATCCAAGAACACCCCAGCAGGTTGAGCATGGGCAAGCTTGAAGGCGAGACTAGAACGGTCTTGCGAAGGATCTTGCTACGACAGAAAAGCACCGAACGCGCCAGCAGTTCGACACGACTGACAAGGACGATGCGTCAGTCGTGGCTCTTGAGTTGAGAAGAAGCACGCAATCTTCTTTTTTCTTCTATATTGAGAGCCGCTCTTGCTGTCGACCCACTACGTGCTGGTGGCAATACATACATACATACATACATACATACATACATACATACATACATACATACATACATACATACATACATACATACATACATACATACATACATACATACATACATACATACATACATACATACATACATTTATTCATACATCCCTACGTTGTTTATTGTGTGGTAAGAAAACATTCTCGGCCCGTACCATAAGCAGATAGCATGCAGTGACAGAGAGGTGGACGGACGAATGGATAGACAGAAAGACAGACGCAGCCAGCGGATGATTCATGGTTTGTCGATAAAACCCTCGAAAGCTTCGCTCAACTCATGATCATTCACTCCGTCGATATGCTGTAACCTTTTTAATGAAGACTTTTAATGAAGAGTTTAAAAGCTTTGCAGATAAACCTTGAAAACTCTCATTGAAATACTAGTTTCTTATTTGACATCTAATCTTACATGTTCCTCAGGACATACCAAAGCTGATTGTTGCCATCGAGGAACCTGATATGCTTCATTTGTTGAAAATCAGATGCCCGAAAGATAGATGACGCTAGAAAAACGCAATAAGAGGAAAAACAACTTATCACACATTTATAGAGCTACGAATAATCGAAAAAAAAATTATATATAACTCCACACAGGGTTACGGAAGTTATCAACATTTGTCGTGTATGACATCGGTAAGGTTCTAGCATCCGTTTCGCGTCATGTGGAAAAATTTATTTTGAAAAAAAAAGTTACAGACTTTTTATTTATTGTTATTTGCATGGGAACTTGGAATCTTTTTTCGAAAAGTTAGTATTCCAGGAGTCCCTTGTTATTGATACGTGACCATTTTCATGGTTCCTTACACAAATGTTTTGTATAGATTTACACAAATTCAATTTTGGCCATATTAAGCAATAGGCATAATTGATTGGACATGGCCGGGTGCCGTATAATGCCTCCCGTGCCAAACTTATGATATAGGAATAAATTGTTGAGATGTATGTGTTGATACAAAGCGTATTTAGCGCTGTATGCTCACTTTTGTTTGAGGTATCTATGAGCGATTCGTATGTATGAACTAGGTCAATGTGTAGGTCAATGGAACTAGGTCAACCTGTGCGACCGTCCACCGCGCCGTTTCCAGCTACACAGCAGCACGCCGGAAATCCTTGGCGCACTGCTGACAACCGGCCCATATGTTACTTTTGCGGAATTCCAGGTCACGTTGCACGTCTATGTCGTCGGCGCTTCACAGTTAACGCACCAAGATATCCTCACTATTCACTTCCGCCTTCATACCACGCGCCTCACGTACCATTTGAAGTTCACGAACGCGATGCACAAACTGCTTCCGGCGCCCCAACATTCGCTTCTAGATGTTCTACTTCCCGCTCGCCTTCACCTTCAACCAGTCGTCGTTCTGTATCGCCTATGCGTCGACGACCCACCTCCATTGAGACGGAAAACTAACTGCCGCAGCTCCGGAGGCACGAGCTGCGTCATCGTCTAATCGTTTAAGTCCTCGCATGCTCCCGCCAATCTTATCGATGTAATCGTCGAAGGTGTACGAACACTCGCACTCATCGATACCGGTGCCGCGATATCTGTGATTAGTCAAAGACTCTGCCGCTCTCTTCGTAAAGTGTCGATGCTTTCTCCCGTGGTTTCTCTTAGTACTGCGAGCACCCAACAAATTGAGCGCGTCGCGGCATGTACAGCAAAAGTGGTTATTCGAGACATGTTGTACACCATTGAATTTCACGTTTTGGCTTCATGTTCCCATGATGTCAACCTAGGATGGGATTTCTTATCACGTCATCACGCCGTCGTGGACTGCGCTCGGGCCGAAGTGGAGCTGTTACCGTTTCGTGATGCGCCTTCTGTTGATGCGGCCGTATCTAGTGTGGCTAACCTTGTCATCGCGACGGACATAGACCTTCCTCCTTTCAGCGCCCAGTTTGTCCCTGCCTGCTATGCTTCACTTTCTGACGCTACCACCCTATTCACGCCATCTGACATCTTCGGTAGCCGCCACCACACATCACTGCCATTCGCCGTTCTTGAGCTTTGCCAAGACACTACCGGGATATTTATTTCCAATCCCAACTCGTGCCCCCTCAGTTTGCGCCGCAACGAGACGCTCGGCCACATTCAGCTTATCGACGAAGGTATACTATCGTGCCTGCCGATTTCTTCCGACACCAAGCCGAATATAGAGCTGAACGCGTTGGTTCCTCACTTTGCCTCGAACAGCGTGTCTACCGATGAATTTCACCGTTCTATTGACAGCTATTTCGCCCAGGCTCAACGAGAGCAGCTTGTTACCCTGTTGCACGAGTTAAAGCGTTCGTTTGACTTTCCCCAAGTGGTGCTAGGAAGAACGAACACCGTTGTGCACACAATTGACACAGGAAAGAGTACTCCTTTGCGCCAGCGCCCTTATCGTGTGTCACCAGCAGATCGTCGGGTAATTGCAGAATAAGTAGACGACATGCCACAGCGTGGAGTTATCAAGCCTTCTTGTAGTCCTTGGTCTTCCCCAGATGTACTTGTCAAAAAAAGGATGGTTCAATCCGGTTCTGCGTGGAATACAGGCGCCTAAACAACATTACGAGGAAAGATGTTTACCCTCTTTCCCGCATAGACGACGCTCTCGATTGTCTCCAAGGTGCAGAATTCTTTTCCTCGCTTGACCTTCGCTCGGGTTATTGGCAGGTCCAAATGGCTGAGTCTGATCGTCCAAAAACGGCGTTTGTCACACCGGATGGCCTCTATGAATTTACCGTAATGCCATTCGGACTCTGCAATGCACCTGCCACATTCGAGCGAATGATGGACAGCATTTTACGAGGTCTCAAATGGAACATATGCTTGTGCTATATTAATGACGTTGTAGTTTTTTCACCCGATTTCCCTTCGCATCTCACTCGTCTGCGTAAGATTCTACAGTGCCTTACAAACGCCAGGCCTTAGCTTAACCTGAAGAAGTGTCACTTCGGTGCTAAACAACTCGCCATACTTGGTCATGTCGTCTCGAAAGCCGACACCCTTCCCGACCCTGACAAGCTTCGTGCTGTTGCCGAATTTCCTAAGCCGACTACAGTTAAATAACTATGGAGCTTTGTGGGCCTGTGCTCCTATTTTCGTCGGTTTGTCCGGAACTTTGCCTCCGTCATCGCTCCACTCACCAAACTCCTTGCTGGCCCTGCATATCTTTCGAATTGGACAGCAGCCTGTGACGAATCCTTCACAACACTGCGCCAACTCCTTACCTCACCACCCGTACTGCGCCATTACGACCCTACTGCGCACCGAAGTACACACGGATGCAAGTGGCGTCGGCCTTGGTGCAGTACTCGCGCAACGCAAGCCAGGTTTTACGGAGTATGTGGTCGCCTATGACAGCCGCGCCCTCACTAAGGCAGAAGCCAACTATTCTGTTACGGAAAAAGAGTGCCTCGCTATTGTGAGGGCGTTAAGCAAGTTTCGCCCCTATTTGTACGGCCAAACTTTTGATTTGGTAACTGACCATCACGCACTCTGTTGGTTGGCTTCACTGAAAGATCCTTCCGGCTGCCTCGGACGTTGGGCACTACGCCTCCAGGAATTCGACATACGCGTCGTCTACCGATCGGGGCGAACACACTCTGACGCAGCTGCGCTTTCACGATCACCCGCGTATTCTGATGATACGGATATATCAGCCCTGGGCCTTCCCCTCTCTGCCGTCAGCGTAACAGACATGCCATCTGAACAGCGGACAGACCCTTGGATTGCCTCGCTGTTGAATATGCTTTCTGACGCATCAACATCCGGTTACCCGCATGCTCTTCGCCGCCAAGCAACGCGTTTCGCCATACACAATGGCCTGTTATACCGTCGCAACTATCAAGTGACGGGTCGTAAATGGCTGCTAGTCATACCCAGCCATATGCGGTCTGATACCTGCAAATATTTTCATGCTGAACCGCAACACGCACACGCCGGTGCACTAAAGACGTATGAGCGGATCCGCCAACGTTACTACTGGCGGGGTATGTACACGTTTGTACGCAAACACATTCGCTCATGTTCCCAGTGTCAGCAGCGCAAGACATTCCCTCATTCACCAGGTCAACTGCAGCCTTTGCCATGTCCTGCACGCGCATTTGACCGTGATGGAATTGACCTATACGGCCCGCTACTGTGCTCTGTTGGTCGTAATCGATGAGAGAATGTGGCTGCCGACCATCTGACAAGGTACGCCGAAACGGCAGCGCTACCTTCGGCTGGCGCTCGTGACGTTGCAACCTTCATCTTGCACCGGTTTGTTCTTCGTCATGGTGCACGATGGGAGCTCCTGAGTGACAGAGGACGCGTATTTTTGTCCGAAGTTCTGCAGCAGCTCCTACATTCATGCCGTACGGTACACCGCACATCAACAGCCCACCACCCTCAGACGTATGGCCTAACGGAACGTTTCAACAGAAGCCTCGGAGACATGCTCGCTATGTATATTGATTCCGACCACTCCAACTGGGACGTTGTTCTTCCTTTCGTGACGTACGCCTACAATACAGCGACTCAATCAACAACAGGCGTTTCTCCATTTTTTTCTTTTATGTGGTCATGACCCATGCAACACACTCGACACAATTCTGCCATACAATCCTGATGCCTCCGAGTTCAGCCCACTTTCTGAAATAGCCGAACATGCCGAAGAGTGTCGTCAGCTTGCACGGTCCTTCACAGCCGATAACCAAGCCCCCCAAAAAGATCGCCACGACCATGATCTTGCTCAGAATACCTTTCCCGTCGATTCTCTCGTGTGGCTCCGACTGCCTTTCCACTCTCCTGGACTGACTCCCAAGTTTGCACCGAAGTATACGGGCCCTTACCGCGTCATACAGCACCCTTCTTCTGTCACCTATGTGATTGAACCGCTCAAACCGTCCACTGATAAGCGCCGCCCTGGTCGTGAGATGGTCCACGTCAGTCGCCTCAAGCCCTGTTACTACCCTCCAGTTCTGTCGTCACCTTGAGTCGCCAGGATGGCTCGCCTTCGTCGCCGGGGCACTGTAGTGGGGAATTCGCAGGGCAATGACTAGTGGGACCATCGCTGAGTGCGAAGCACGAGCGGGTGCACGAGCTGTAGACGCTGGACTGCCCGACTATTTGTTTCCGTACCGGCTGTCTGCCTACTACCTGGCGTCGCTATTAAACCCCCTTGCACCACCATCACCAAACATTTTTACAGTGAAAGCTGTAAATGGCCAGGAGGAACAACACCCCGTCCAGCAGTAGTGTCACGAGCACTGTCCATTGACTATGTTAGTAGTCACGCCTTTCGCGGCGTCGTACCCAAAACCGCTCGCCATTGGCGGCATTGTGAGTGATGTCGTTCATCTCTTCGCAGCCAGGGCCTTGAGCACGTGCGGATGAGTTTCTTCTGAAACCTTTCACATTGGTATGCCACGGAAAACTCTAGATGAGAGCCGACAGCGGAAACGTGAAAGAGCTCGCATTCGTAGTGCCGATGGCTCTATCCTGGAAAAAAAAAACAGACCCGATATACCGACGGCCGGCAAGAACTGCGTACCGACGATCCGGCTGCCTTCCAAACCCCGCTAAGTCACAAATGAAGATGAAAGCGCCGGTGGCTGGTGGACCCTGCAAACCACGCCGCTAAGTTAGCTGGCGGTGTCAAACGCTTGCAACAATGTCGCGTTACTGCGTCAATGTGATGATTGCGGAAGTTAAGCGTGTTTACAAATACAAAAAAGTATAAGTTTTTATCGGGTACGATCCCGTACTTAGTGCACACCATTTCTACAGATGGTGATAAACTTCCACGTTAAAGATTACTGATAGTAGCCAAGTTCCACACTCAAACGTGTATAAAATAGTTGCAGGTATTCATAGGCCTGGCATCATGCCCCTCAAGTTTGCTCCCAACTCGGCATCGTTCTCAGCTGCCCTCACAAATGTGCTTAAGAAAGCGCCAACTTTAGCGCAGGTCGTGGGTTCGGATCCCGGCTGCGGCGGCTGCATTTCCGATGGAGGCGCAAATGAAGCAGGTCCGTGTGCTCAGATTTGGGTGCACGTTAAACAACCCCAGGTTGTCTAAATTTTCGGGGCCCTCCACTACGGCGTCTCTCAGAATCATATGGTGGTTTTGGGACGTTAAACCCCACATATCGACTTTAGCGCAGGCTCCTTCACAAGATGCTGCCTGTTGAACCCTAAAACTACGGCTCACTCTCTGCCGTAACTTATACCGGTGTTTAAACGCCAAAAAAAACATACCACCAGACATTACTTTTCCCCTCAATGGAAACATTATTCTAAGTGTAGATTGATTGCGCATATTAGGACTTCATATACGCACAACGGCAAGGCCACACATACTCTCCAACTATGCGCGAATTGCCCAATTGACTCATATAATCAAGTACATTGCCAACCACCTACATAAACTTCTCGGAAAAGATACTCCGACTGGTGCAAGCCTTTGTCATATGCAGATTGACTTACCACGTCCGGTACCACAACCTCACTAAAATCAGGACGAACCGGGAGGACACCATTCTCCGCAAGGCATGGAGTAAATGCTCTTCTAGGACTGCCGCAATTATGCATCAAAGTAGCTCTTTCTACGACTTGGGGTTCACAAGAGCATACGTGAACTAATTTAGGGACATCGTAACCACCGAATTGAACGCCTTCAATGGACAAGAAAGGGTTGTCTCATTCTATCTTGATTGGAATGATGCGTGCCAAGCAAGCCGCAACAATAACTGTAATGTCTTTCGCTGGACATTGGGAGGAAGGCTCAAGTGACCCCCATGTTCGAAATATGCAGCCTGTTCGACGTAAAAGATGGAGACGAGCAAGAGATTAAGCTCTAATGAAAGTAGTAGGTAAGGGTACATCTAACGCATCATTCATTTACACTGTTGTGGCCCGATATTCACAGAAACGGTTTACATGTCTCGTCGTAGTAGTTAATACTGATTTTGTTACGGTAGCAGCTACGCTTAAAACTCTGAACAGCGGCATAGCACAGGAGGCTGCTATCGCTCTTGCTATGATACGCGCTTCAATATACCACCATCGCATGAACCAAGCATTGTGATTATTATTGCGATAGCAATTATATAGAAAATCTCTGCTGATTTTTGCTGTCACTGCCACCGCCGCAATGATGCACCGTATATGCATACGTATCTATATATATGAAAACTCAAGAAAGAGAGAAAGCCGCCCGTGCTCGGCACCCAGCTTGTCACAATGCGCCAGCGCACGCTCGTCCCCCTCGCGTACTTTGCGTCACTGATGGGGGCGAGGTGGGTGAAGTGCTTGTGCGCACGCGTTTAGAGTTCGGTTGGGACAATCGCGCGCTATCGGCTTTCACCGGATAGACTGCGTTTAGTTGCCGGGCGCACGAAGATAAACCACTTCGCTCGCTGGGCAGGCCTCGTTTGCGAAAAGAGCGTGCTTTTCAAACGCAGCGAAGTATTAACTGGGACACTAGTTGTCTTGCACTTATATGTGTATACCTGTGATTACGTTGCGTGCGTCGTTTCTGTTCAAGCGATCTGTTGAGCTTCGAGCTGTGAACGTTGTTATGTAGCTCTCGTATTGTGTGTGTTGTATTCGTGCGTCATTTTTTGTGAGCAGTACGCTGCACGTTTTGGTCTGCTAGCCGTTCTCAGCGTTGCATTCCAAGTTGTAACTATATAATACATTGCTTCGCCCATTCGGCGAAATTGTGCCTTTTTCAAGAATGGTGAAAGCACACACACACACACACACACACACACACACACACACACACACACACACACACACACACACACACACACACACACACACACACACACACACACACACATGCACACACACACACACACACAGAAGCACGCGCGCACACACACACACGCACACACGTACACACACACGCGCACATGCACACGCACACGCATAACACACACACATGCACACGCGCACACACACACACACGCACATGCACACACACAGACACACGCACACACACACACGCACAACACCCACACACACGCACACAGAAGCACACGCACACAGACACGCACACACAAGCACACGCACACACACACGCAAACACACGCACACACACACGCACACGCACACACACACACGTACACACCCACCCACACACACGCACACACACACACACACACGCGCACACCCACACACACGCAACGCACACGCACACACCCACACATGCACACGCGCACACACATAGACACGCAAACGCACGCACACACACACACACACGCACACACACACACGCACACACCCACACACGCACACGCACACACTCACAAGCACACACAGGCACACGCACACGCACACACCCACACACGCACACGCGCACACACATAGACACGCACACGCACACACACACACGCACACGCACTCACACACACACGCACACACCCACCCACCCACACACACACACACACACACGCACACACCCACACACACGCAACGCACACGCACACACCCACACACGCACACGCGCACACACATAGACACGCACACGCACACACGCACACGCACACGCACACACGCACACGCAAACACACACACACGCACACGCACACGCACACACGCACGCGCACACACACACATACACACACACGCACACACATTCAAACACATACACGCACACACGCACACACATACAAACACGCGCATACACACGCACTCACACGTATCACATACATACATACATACATACATACATACATACATACATACATACATACATACATACATACATACATACATACATACATACATACATACATAGGGTAGGGTAGCATACCAGATACTAGCATCTGGTTAACCTCCCTGCCTTCCTTATTTCTCGTTTCTCTCTACATACATACATACATACATCCATACATACATACATACATACATACATACATACATACATACATACATACATACATACATACATACATACATACATACATACATACATACATACATACATACATACATACATACATACATACATACTGTCACGATGAGCCACAAGTACTGGGGGATTTATTAAACCACCGAGTAGCTAGCTCTAAGACGACGCGTCTGTCGTGGCTGGCTCTCGAGCAGAGAAGAAGCATGCGATCTTTTTTATTCCTCCAGATTTAGAGCCGCTCTAGCTGTCGACCCACTACGTGCTGGTGGCATTATCCCCCTTCCGAATAGAAAAAAAGCTCCAAAAGAGGAAAGAAAAGTACATAGCAGCACCGTGATGCTACAACATAGGTACGTGAAAAAAAGAAACTGGAAATTCGGATAAAGTGAAAGCAGAAATTGAAGAGCGTGCCAATAGAGGAAAAGGCAATGAATGAGGAAGCAAGTTCACAAAAATAAAAAAAAATACAAAGACCGCTGTACGCTTAAGAAAAAGTTTCGAACGACGCGCAATAAATGGTTTCATGTGCAACACATGAACGACGTCCGGCCTCGGTCTTGTCCTGCTCCTAGCATGCGGTGTTGAGTGCGGAATCACTCCGTAGTTCACGTCAATGACGTGGCGTAACACTGTATATGGGCCAAAGTACCGGCTCCGTAACTTTTCACAAGGCCACGGCGGGGGATGGGCGTCCACATCCAAACTGGATCTTCGGGGCGGTAAAACACGTCTCTGTAGTGGTTGTTATAGCGTCGTGCGTCTGCCTGCTGTTCCTGACTGATGTGCAGTCGTGTGAGCTAACGGGCTTCCTCAGCACGTTATGCGAATTCTTCGGCGTCAGTTGCCAACTCCTCTTCGTCTTGACACGGTAGCATAGAGTCTAGCATGGACTGCACTTCGCGGCCGTAGAGAAACCGAAATGGCGTGAATCGCGTGGTCTCTTTCACGGCGGTATTATACGCGAAGGTCCCGTAAGGTAAGATCCGGTCCCATGCTTTGTGCTGTACGTCGATGTACATTGAGATCATGTCTGCGAGGGTCTCATTCAGTCGCTCGATAAGTCCGTTGGTTTGCGGACAGTACACAGTTGTCTTTCTGTTTGTCTCGATGAATCACAAGTACTGGGGGATTTATTAAACCACCGAGTAGCTAGCTCTAGGACGATGCTGTTGTTGTTGTTGTTCTCCTATTGTTAGTGGCGCCTACCCACTGTGGGGGATTGGCCAAGAATCGAGTGATTTTAAAATTTACTGTTCAGATTTAGAATGATGGAGGTATAACAGAAAGATTACCGATAGCTTATAGGCAAGCGTGGTGCGTAATGTAATGCATACAAATTATTACATAAACGAATTCATTCTTAGAATAGAGCAATCATCTGATTTTATACGTATATAATTTTGTGGACATGTTAGAGTAATGAAACTGGTTAATTAGTCAATGTATTAGTTTCATAAATATAGTCCCGGACGGCCGCGTTTACTGTCGCATTATAGAAACCAGAAATGGAAGCTCCAAAAGAGAAAATGACAGGCAGAGATAAGTTCATACCAATACCACGTAAAGGTATTTCTAATAGGGTTTTTTGTAATGTGTTAAACCACCTGCAGGTCAAAAAGAAATGGTCTATTGTTTCCAGTTCATCACAGAATGCACACAGTGGGGAAGATGCCTGAGCAGACCTGTGTTTATAGAAATTTAGATTTGGTACCCTGCAACGCAGCCTTGCGATAGATACTCCTTGTTTACGAGTGCGGCAAAAGTCTCTTCGCTAGGGATATAATAAATGGCGATATTCTGTAGAGCTTGTTAGTGCTGAACCTTTAAAGACTTGCATAAGCGTACGTCTGCGGAATCAAGCAGCAGTCATATAAGCGGATGATGGACAGAGCGGTAGAATTGGTTCGCTGATTGACGACTTAGCTAAGGAATCGGCTATTTCATTTAGAAACAAACCTTTATGTCCAGGCACCCAAACTAATCGTACTTTTCTCAAATGCGCAGGTACTAGAGCACGGAACGCCTTTGTTACGTGATTATCAGCACCAACAGAAAGTACCGCACAGAGAGATAGGGAATTTGTATTATGACAGCTGATGTAATTGCTGTATCTAACTTGCGTAAGGCGAGCACTACTGCAAGAAACTCAGCCACAAAAACGGGTACGAAATCAGGTAGTCGAAGGGAATAAATCCAATTTAAAATCGGGCTGAAAATACCAAGCCCTGACTTTTCGTCGTATTGCGATGCGTCTGTAGCAATAATAACGTTCGTTGTAATACGGCGCAGGTGATCTTGTAGTAAACCATCCAAAATATTATAGGGAAGTAATTTGGCATTATTAGGAAAAATGTCGTCGAATTGAATTTCCACTGGGGCTGAATTATCACGACTCGGCATGATGTCGCATATACGTACGTTTAGAGGCTGCAGTAAATTTTGCACAAATATAATTTGGGGCGTGTGAAATCGCGGCCATCTAGCAGCAAAAAATTATTCCGGGGTGAAAATAAAGGCTGTTTCTGAATGTTGTAATGGTGATTCATAAATTCTTAAGAATGTCTAAACAGTCAGAAGGCGAATTCTACAAAAAAGCAGAGGGACCCTCGATTCGAGATACAACAGATTGTTGGCAACTGTTGTGGAAAGGCCAAGGCATAAGCGCAAAGCTTCTCTTTTCAGAAGAATTAGAGGCCGCAACTTGTAAGCTGGAACTCCAGAGAAAAGTACACAACCAAATTCCAAAATGGGACGAACGTACATGCGATATATCATTACCAATGTGTCTCTTCTCATACCTGTGCGGTAGTTGCTTAGCCTACGTAATACGCCAATGGCCCGCGCACCTTTTCCGGCGATATATTCGATATGAGGTCACCAGTTAAGTGATGTGTGATAAATTACTCCAAGGTATTTAACAGATTTCACCTGTGGTATATCCTCATGATGGTAAGACAGAGAGATGTTCCCAGGGTATTGCAGCTGGAAAACAAGGAGGGCACATTTACTCGGTTTAGGTAAAAAGCTGTTGTCATCGAGCCAGCTCTCCAAAATATTAGGGTAAGTCTGCAGCCGTTCATATGAGGTCTGAATGTTATCTGCCATTGCAAAAAATGCGATAATGTCGGCATAAACATAAGTTGTTATATCCTGTTTACGTGGAATGGTGCTCATTAGTAAACTAAATAGCACCGGCGAAAGCACCGAGCCTTGCGGTACTCTCCTCGTTTGGGTATGAGTAGATGATGAAAACCCATCTTTAAAACAATAAAATTTTTTGCATGCAATAAAATTGTGAACCCACGCTACTATGTATGATGTAAAATCAAGGTATTCTAATCGATCTATCAAAATACAGTGCTCCACGGTGTCATATGCTTTAGCGATGTCTAAGGTAACTAAAGCTGCATATTTTTATGTAGCCGAGCTAATTGAAGTCGACTTTCTTGATCAACGTGGGCATCCCAAATTGAACAACCAGCCCTGAACCCAGTTTGACAGGGAGTTAGAATCGACCTCATGGTAATAAGTTCATTATTTCGTGTATTGATGATTCTCTCAACCAATTTCACTAAGAATGATGTCAGTGTAATCGGCCTTATGTTATCCAATGTGTACGCATCATTTTAATTTTTTAGCAACAATACAATTTTGGCAAGTTTCCATTCTGGAGGTATCCATGCGTTCCCTAACGAATAAATCACTAGTTCTAGCAAAAAATTAGGCGATTCCTTGAGTACACATTTCAACATAGAGTTCAAAATCCCATCTGGTGTGGGAGCCGTCCTCGGTAAGCATAATACTGTCTGACTCAATTCAGCTAAAGAAACTTCTGGAAATTCAAGCAAGTTTACCAAAACGGACTGAATAGCCAAAAAATTAGGAGTGAAGCGGCGCTCTAAACCTTGCGCTATGTCTTCTAGAGAGGTGTTCATTTCTTCCAGCGTCAAGACACATGACTGCAACGTTAAAGGTGCTGGCAGTACTTTTCTTGTCCGAAGATAAGCGAACAAAGCACGCCTATTTTTACATTTAGAAAGATAATAAAAATGTCTACTGTCGTATTCTTCTTTCGTGCTGTTCACTGTACGCTTAAATACGCCAGCAAGGAATCGATAGTCCTCCCAGTTTGTTGGGCTCTGATTAAGAAGTTTTTTCCAAGCGGCTTTTCGTCTTCTATAATCGTGCGTACACTCATCATTCCACCAACGTGAGAAGGGTCGTTTATTGGATGGAATAGAAAATTCGGAATTTTTCCTAGATCCCTCCAGCATTGAACCAATCGTAGATGCATTTTCTTTAGTAATGGCATTTCCAAGCTTGGCAATGGCAGAACGAAGGCAGGTTTGAAATTTGCTATGGTTGATGTATGTGCGTTTTGGCTTATCTAAAGTTATTGTTGGACAAGTAATGTCAAAAACTACAGGAAGATGGTCGCTGTTAGTTGCCGAATCCAGAACAGGTTTTGGAGCAAAACGTTAAATCCAATACTGAGCTAGTTTGACCTCGGACAAACATTACATGACGTTTATTCCGACAGGAGAGGTTGTGATCAATAGTCCATTCCCACAGTCGCCTACCACAAGAATCTGTCCTTATACCCCAAGACAAATGATGTGAATTAAAGTCTCCTGTGAGTACAATTTCCTTTTTACATGCTACCAAAACGCTGTCAAGATAACGCGTACTTTGCACACCGGAGGGGAAGTAAGAATTTACAATCGAAAAAAGGTGGTATCCAGGGAGACACAAGTCTAATGCTAATATTTCACCATCCAAGTCTAACATTCTGAAAGAAATTTTCGCCCTACGGCATAATTTACTTGATACAAGGATCATTAAACCACCACCACGTGATGGGCGATCTAATCGGAAAAAACGAAAACCTGCAAGATAGAAATTTTTATCTGGTGTGAGCCAAGTTTCTTGGAGAATTATAATATCAAGATTAAAACTATTGTAAAAGTAATGTAAGTCAGTTGAGGCTGAGAATATAGAACGGCAGTTCCCCTGTAGTACCCTCAACTGACCTATGGTGTTGAGCGCACCGCAGAGGCGCATGTCGCGCCCTTGTTAGCATCTTCACGCGAAAAAGCTGATTCGTTCTGTTTAGATTTGGACTTGAGATCAGTGAAGATAGGGGATCTGGTACGTTTATTAGTTCGTATATCGAGTTCCATATCTGTAGCACTACTTGTGACCCGCTGAGGCGAATGTCGGTCCAAGTGCACCTGTGTTCCTGACTGCTTAGCCTTGCCTGCAGATGCAGAAAGTTCGTCCAACACTACATTGCGTAGCTGTGTGGCATCGCTGGTAATGTCTAATACTGCAGGTTTTGTACTAGTCTGTACTGTTTGTCCAATCTGACTTGAAAGAATTTGCACCAAACAGTCGGAAAGGTTAGATATGTGTTTATCCCTTGCCTTACTCACTGCGTTTTCCACAGCAGTTTCAATAGCCTGCGATAGGTTTGAGTACATACTGGAAGTGCAGCGCGCTGTACTACCAGAGTATCCAAAAGCCCTGTCTCTAACTATGTCAATGGCTTCCCTTAGAGAACAGCGGCGGTGGTCAATAACTTCTAGGATTTGAACCTCCCGGGAACGAGCGGAACAGTCAGAGTAGTCGGCGCAGTGACTGCCCCCACAGAGACAACACTTTTCCGCTGTTGCAGCACACTTGCTTGAAGGATGGCTCTCTCCGCAAGTGCTACAACAAACGTTAGATCCTCCCACACTGTCGCCGAATCTCCAGCAGTTCTTGCACTGAATCAGACGAAAAGGGAGGGGTTCTACTCGGAAGATCAGTGGCCATTATTTTATTTCTGACGGGTATTTTGTGCCCACAAATGTCGCGATGACAGATTCGATTGGTACCCTCTCTTTGTCGACAAGGCGATTACACCGGTAAATTGAAATTACGCCTGCTCCAGAGAGCCTGTCTAGGGTCTCAGCTGGACTCAGCTTGAAGTCGACTCCCCGTACAAGGCCTTTGGTACATGCAAAGTGAGGCGGAATAAAAGCACTCACCGGGGTAGCAGCAAAGGAGGTGCATTTGAGATCCTGCAAGCAGGTCTGATCCGGCGGCCTACACATGATACCTCCACGCCCAAATGGGCGCATATCTGTGATGGTCTGGAAATGGTTTGAAGTTGTCTTAAGTTCCTTTTGAACAACCTGAGGGTTTGTAAGTCTGATGAAGTCTCCATTTGTAGGTACCAGTGTCACGGGAATGCTGTCGATGCCACTGCGGAAAAAGGAGTCTAGCGATAATTGATTAGAAGGCAGGTACGCTGACCAGGCGGATGGCGCCTGGCCAGGAGAAGTAGTCGACATGAGCGCTAGAGATATGGTTAGACTCAGAAACAGATAAACTATAGAACCGAACTCTAATACACATAGTTAAAACCGCTCAATCCTCATCCAAGAACACCCCAGCAGGTTGAGCATGGGCAAGCTTGAAGGCGAGACTAGAACGGTCTTGCGAAGGATCTTGCTACGACAGAAAAGCACCGAACGCGCCAGCAGTTCGACACGACTGACAAGGACGATGCGTCAGTCGTGGCTCTTGAGTTGAGAAGAAGCACGCAATCTTCTTTTTTCTTCCATATTGAGAGCCGCTCTTGCTGTCGACCCACTACGTGCTGGTGGCAATACATACATACATACATACATACATACATACATACATACATACATACATATTTACATACATACATACATACATACATTTATTCATACATCCCTACGTTGTTTATTGTGTGGTAAGAAAACATTCTCGGCCCGTACCATAAGCAGATAGCATGCAGTGACAGAGAGGTGGACGGACGAATGGATAGACAGAAAGACAGACGCAGCCAGCGGATGATTCATGGTTTGTCGATAAAACCCTCGAAAGCTTCGCTCAACTCATGATCATTCACTCCGTCGATATGCTGTAACCTTTTTAATGAAGACTTTTAATGAAGAGTTTGAAAGCTTTGCAGATAAACCTTGAAAACTCTCATTGAAATACTAGTTTCTTATTTGACATCTAATCTTACATGTTCCTCAGGACATACCAAAGCTGATTGTTGCCATCGAGGAACCTGATATGCTTCATTTGTTGAAAATCAGATGCCCGAAAGATAGATGACGCTAGAAAAACGCAATAAGAGGAAAAACAACTTATCACACATTTATAGAGCTACGAATAATCGAAAAAAATTATATATAACTCCACACAGGGTTACGGAAGTTATCAACATTCGTCGTGTATGACATCGGTAAGGTTCTAGCATCCGTTTCGCGTCATGTGGAAAAATTTATTTTGAAAAAAAAAGTTACAGACTTTTTATTTATTGTTATTTGCATGGGAACTTGGAATCTTTGTTTCGAAAAGTTAGTATTGCAGGAGTCCTTTTTTATTGATACGTGACCATTTTCATGGTTCCTTACACAAATGTTTTGTATAGATTTACACAAATTCAATTTTGGCCATATTAAGCAATAGGCATAATTGATTGGACATGGCCGGGTGCCGTATAATGCCTCCCGTGCCAAATTTATGATATAGGAATAAATTGTTGAGATATATGTGTTGATACAAAGCGTATTTAGCGCTGTATGCTCACTTTTGTTTGAGGTATCTATGAACGATTCGTATGTATGAACTATGTCAATGTGTAGGTCAATGGAACTAGGTCAACCTGTGCGACCGTCCACCGCGCCGTTTCCAGCTACACAGCAGCACGCCGGAAATCCTTGGCGCACTGCTGACAACCGGCCCATATGTTACTTTTGCGGAATTCCAGGTCACGTTGCACGTCTATGTCGTCGGCGCTTCACAGTTAACGCACCAAGATATCCCGACTATTCGCTTCGGCCTTCATACCACGCGCCTCACGTACCATTTGAAGTTCACGAACGCGATGCGCAAACTGCTTCCGGCGCCCGAACATTCGCTTCTAGATGTTCTACTTCCCGCTCGCCTTCACCTTCAACCAGTCGTCGTTCTGTATCGCCTATGCGTCGACGACCCACCTCCATTGAGACGGAAAACTAACTGACGCAGCTCCGGAAGCACGAGCTGCGTCATCGTCTAATCGTTTAAGTCCTCGCCTGCTCCCGCCAATCTTATCGATGTAATCGTCGAAGGTGTACGAACACTCGCACTCATCGATACCGGTGCCGCGATATCTGTGATTAGTCAAAGACTCAACCGCTCTCTTCGTAAAGTGCCGATGCTTTCTCCCGTGGTTTCTCTTAGTACTGCGAGCGCCCAACAAATTGAGCGCGTCGCGGCATGTACAGCAAAAGTGGTTATTCGAGACATGTTGTACACCATTGAATTTCACGTTTTGGCTTCATGTTCCCATGATGTCAACCTAGGATGGGATTTCTTATCACGTCATCACGCCGTCGTGGACTGCGCTCGGGCCGAAGTGGAGCTGTTACCGTTTCGTGATGCGCCTTCTGTTGATGCGGCCATATCTAGTGTGGCTAACCTTGTCATCGCGACGGACATAGACCTTCCTCCTTTCAGCGCCCAGTTTGTCCCTGCCTGCTATGCTTCACTTTCTGACGCTACCACCCTATTCACGCCATCTGACATCTTCGGTAGCCGCCACCACACATCACTGCCATTCGCCGTTCTTGAGCTTTGCCAAGACACTACCGGGATATTTATTTCCAATCCCAACTCGTGCCCCCTCAGTTTGCGCCGCAACGAGACGCTCGGCCACATTCAGCTTATCGACGAAGGTATACTATCGTGCCTGCCGATTTCTTCGACACCAAGCCGAATATAGAGCTGAACGCGTTGGTTCCTCACTTTGCCTCGAACAGCGTGTCTACCGATGAATTTCACCGTTCTATTGACAGCTATTTCGCCCAGGCTCAACGAGAGCAGCTTGTTACCCTGTTGCACAAAATAAAGCGTTCGTTTGACTTTCCCCAAGTGGTGCTAGGAAGAACGAACACCGTTGTGCACACAATTGACACAGGAAAGAGTACTCCTTTGCGCCAGCGCCCTTATCGTGTGTCACCAGCAGAGCGTCGGGTAATTGCAGAATAAGTAGACGACATGCCACAGCGTGGAGTTATCAAGCCTTCTTGTAGTCCTTGGTCTTCCCCAGATGTACTTGTCAAAAAAAAGGATGGTTCAATCCGGTTCTGCGTATAATACAGGCGCCTAAACAACATTACGAGGAAAGATGTTTACCCTCTTCTCCGCATAGACGACGCTCTCGATTGTCTCCAAGGTGCAGAATTCTTTTCCTCGCTTGACCTTCGCTCGGGTTATTGGCAGGTCCAAATGGCTGAGTCTGATCGTCCAAAAACGGTGTTTGTCACACCGGATGGCCTCTATGAATTTACCGTAATGCCATTCGGACTCTGCAATGCGCCTGCCACATTCGAGCGAATGATGGACAGCTTTTTACGAGGTCTCAAATGGAACATATGCTTGTGCTATATTAATGACGTTGTAGTTTTTTCACCCGATTTCACTTCGCATCTCACTCGTCTGCGTAAGATTCTACAGTGCCTTACAAACGCCAGGCCTTAGCTTAACCTGAAGAAGTGTCACTTCGGTGCTAAACAACTCGCCATACTTGGTCATGTCGTCTCGAAAGCCGGCATCCTTCCCGACCCTGACAAGCTTCGTGCTGTTGCCGAATTTCCTAAGCCGACTACAGTTAAATAACTACGGAGCTTTGTGGGCCTGTGCTCCTATTTTCGTCGGTTTGTCCGGAACTTTGCCTCCGTCATCGCTCCACTCACCAAACTCCTTGCTGGCCCTGCATATCTTTCGAATTGGACAGCAGCCTGTGACGAATCCTTCACAACACTGCGCCAACTCCTTACCTCACCACCCGTACTGCGCCATTACGACCCTACTGCGCGCCGAAGTACACACGGATGCAAGTGGCGTCGGCCTTGGTGCAGTACTCGCGCAACGCAAGCCAGGTTTTACGGAGTATGTGGTCGCCTATGACAGCCGCGCCCTCACTAAGGCAGAAGCCAACTATTCTGTTACGGAAAAAGAGTGCCTCGCGATTGTGAGGGCGTCAAGCAAGTTTCGCCCCTATTTGTACGGCCAAACTTTTGATTTGGTAACTGACCATCACGCACTCTGTTGGTTGGCTTCACTGAAATATCCTTCCGGCTGCCTCGGACGTTGGGCACTACGCCTCCAGGAATTCGACATACGCGTCGTCTACCGATCGGGGCGAACACACTCTGACGCAGCTGCGCTTTCACGATCACCCGCGTATTCTGATGATACGGATATATCAGCCCTGGGCCTTCCCCTCTCTGCCGTCAGCGTAACAGACATGCCATCTGAACAGCGGACAGACCCTTGGATTGCCTCGCTGTTGAATATGCTTTCTGACGCATCAACATCCGGTTACCCGCATGCTCTTCGCCGCCAAGCAACGCGTTTCGCCATACACAATGGCCTGTTATACCGTCGCAACTATCAAGTGGCCGGTCGTAAATGGCTGCTAGTCATACCCAGCCATATGCGGTCTGATACCTGCAAATATTTTCATGCTGAACCGCAACACGCACACGCCGGTGCACTAAAGACGTATGAGCGGATCCGCCAACGTTACTACTGGCGGGGTATGTACACGTTTGTACGCAAACACATTCGCTCATGTTCCCAGTGTCAGCAGCGCAAGACATTCCCTCATTCACCAGGTCAACTGCAGCCTTTGCCATGTCCTTCACGCGCATTTGACCGTGATGGAATTGACCTATACGGCCCGCTACTGTGCTCTGTTGGTCGTAATCGATGAGAGAATGTGGCTGCCGACCATCTGACAAGGTACGCCGAAACGGCAGCGCTACCTTCGGCTGGCGCTCGTGACGTTGCAACCTTCATCTTGCACCGGTTTGTTCTTCGTCATGGTGCACCATGGGAGCTCCTGAGTGACAGAGGACGCGTATTTTTGTCCGAAGTTCTGCAGCAGCTCCTATATTCATGCCGTACGGTACACCACACATCAACAGCCCACCACCCTCAGACGAATGGCCTAACGGAACGTTTCAACAGAAGCCTCGGAGACATGCTCGCTATGTATATTGATTCCAACCACTCCAACTGGGACGTTGTTCTTCCTTTCGTGACGTACGCCTACAATACGGCGACTCAATCAACAACAGGCGTTTCTCCATTTTTTTCTTTTATGTGGTCATGACCCATGCAACACACTCGACACAATTCTGCCATACAATCCTGATGCCTCCGAGTTCAGCCCACTTTCTGAAATAGCCGAACATGCCGAAGAGTGTCGTCAGCTTGCACGGTCCTTCACAGCCGATAACCAAGCCCCCCAAAAAGATTGCCACGACCATGATCTTGCTCAGAATACCTTTCCCGTCGATTCTCTCGTGTGGCTCCGACTGCCTTTCTACTCTCCTGGACTGACTCCCAAGTTTGCACCGAAGTATACGGGCCCTTACCGCGTCATACAGCACCCTTCTTCTGTCACCTATGTGATTGAACTGCTCAAACCGTCCACTGATAAGCGCCGCCCTGGTCGTGAGATGGTCCACGTCAGTCGCCTCAAGCCCTGTTACTACCCTCCAGTTCTGTCGTCACCTTGAGTCGCCAGGATGGCTCGCCTTCGTCGCCGGGGCACTGTAGTGGGGAATTCGCAAGGCAATGACTAGTGGGACCATCGCTGAGTGCGAAGCACGAGCGGGTGCACGAGCTGTAGACGCTGGACTGCCCGACCATTTGTTTCCGTACCGGCTGTCTGCCTACTACCTGGCGTCGCTCTTAAACCCCCTTGCACCACCATCACCAAACATTTTTACAGTGAAAGCTGTAAATGGCCAGGAGGAACAACACCCCGTCCAGCAGTAGTGTCACGAGCACTGTCCATTGACTATGTTAGTAGTCACGCCTTTCGCGGCGTCGTACCCAAAACCGCTCGCCATTGGCGGCATTGTGAGTGATGTCGTTCATCTCTTCGCAGCCAGGACCTTGAGCACGTGCGGATGAGTTTCTTCTGAAACCTTTCACATTGGTATGCCACGGAAAACTCTAGATGAGAGCCGACAGCGGAAACGTGAAAGAGCTCGCATTCGTAGTGCCGATGGCTCTATCCTGAAAAAAAAAACAGGCCCGATATACCGACGGCCGGCAAGAACTGCGTACCGACGATCCGGCTGCCTTCCAAACCCCGCTAAGTCACAAATGAAGATGAAAGCACCGGTGGCTGGTGGACCCTGCAAACCACGCCACTAAGTTAGCTGGCGGTGTCAAACGCTTGCAACAATGTCGCGTTACTGCGTCAATGTGATGACTGCGGAAGTTAAGCGTGTTTACAAATACAAAAAAGTATAAGTTTCTATCGGGTACGATCCCGTACTTAGTGCACACCATTTCTACAGATGGTGTTAAACTTCCACGTTAAAGATTACTGATAGTAGCCAAGTTCCACACTCAAACGTGTATAAAATATTTGCAGGTATTCATAGGCCTGGCATCATGCCCCTCAAGTTTGCTCCCAACTCGGCATCGTTCTCAGCTGCCCTCACAAATGTGCTTAAGAAAGCGCCAACTTTAGCGCAGGTCGTGGGTTCGGATCCCGGCTGCGGCTGCTGCATTTCCGATGGAGGCGCAAATGAAGCAGGTCCGTGTGCTCAGATTTGGGTGCACGTTAAAGAACCCCAGGTTGTCTAAATTTTCGGGGCCCTCCACTATGGCGTCTCTCATAATCATATGGTGGTTTTGGGACGTTAAACCCCACATATCGACTTTAGCGCAGGCTCCTTCACAAGATGCTGCCTGTTGAACCCTAAAACTACGGCTCACTCTCTGCCGTAACTTATACCGGTGTTTAAACGCCAAAAAAAACATACCACCAGACATTACTTTTCCCCTCAATGGAAACATTATTCTAAGTGTAGATTGATTGCGCATATTAGGACTTCATATACGCACAACGGCAAGGCCACACATACTCTCCAACTATGCGCGAATTGCCCAATTGACTCATATAATCAAGTACATTGCCAACCACCTACATAGACTTCTCGGAAAAGATACTCCGACTGGTGCAAGCCTTTGTCATATGCAGATTGACTTACCACGTCCGGTACCACAACCTCACTAAAATCAGGACGAACCGGGAGGACACCATTCTCCGCAAGGCATGGAGTAAATGCTCTTCTAGGACTGCCGCAATTATGCATCAAAGTAGCTCTTTCTACGACTTGGGGTTCACAAGAGCATACGTGAACTAATTTAGGGACATCGTAACCACCGAATTGAACGCCTTCAATGGACAAGAAAGGGTTGTCTCATTCTATCTTGATTGGAATGATGCGTGCCAAGCAAGCCGCAACAATAACTGTAATGTCTTTCGCTGGACATTGGGAGGAAGGCTCAAGTGACCCCCATGTTCGAAATATGCAGCCTGTTCGACGTAAAAGATGGAGACGAGCAAGAGATTAAGCTCTAATGAAAGTAGTAGGTAAGGGTACATCTAACGCATCATTCATTTACACTGTTGTGGCCCGATATTCACAGAAACGGTTTACATGTCTCGTCGTAGTAGTTAATACTGATTTTGTTACGGTAGCAGCTACGCTTAAAACTCTGAACAGCGGCATAGCACAGGAGGCTGCTATCGCTCTTGCTATGATACGCGCTTCAATATACCACCATCGCATGAACCAAGCATTGTGATTATTATTGCGATAGCAATTATATAGAAAATCTCTGCTGATTTTTGCTGTCACTGCCACCGCCGCAATGATGCACCGTATATGCATACGTATCTATATATATGAAAACTCAAGAAAGAGAGAAAGCCGCCCGTGCTCGGCACCCAGCTTGTCACAATGCGCCAGCGCACGCTCGTCCCCCTCGCGTACTTTGCGTCACTGATGGGGGCGAGGTGGGTGAAGTGCTTGTGCGCACGCGTTTAGAGTTCGGTTGGGACAATCGCGCGCTATCGGCTTTCACCGGATAGACTGCGTTTAGTTGCCGGGCGCACGAAGATAAACCACTTCGCTCGCTGGGCAGGCCTCGTTTGCGAAAAGAGCGTGCTTTTCAAACGCAGCGAAGTATTAACTGGGACACTAGTTGTCTTGCACTTATATGTATATACCTGTGATTACGTTGCGTGCGTCGTTTCTGTTCAAGCGATCTGTTGAGCTTCGAGCTGTGAACGTTGTTATGTAGCTCTCGTATTGTGTGTGTTGTATTCGTGCGTCATTTTTTGTGAGCAGTACGCTGCACGTTTTGGTCTGCTAGCCGTTCTCAGCGTTGCATTCCAAGTTGTAACTATATAATACATTGCTTCGCCCATTCGGCGAAATTGTGCCTTTTTCAAGAATGGTGAAAGCACACACACACACACACACACACACACACACACACACACACACACACACACACACACACACACACACACACACACACACACACACACACACACACACACACACACACACACGCGCACACACGCACACACGCACACGCGCACACGCGCACACGCGCACACGCACACGCACACGCACACACGCACACACGCACACGCACACACGCACACGCACACACGCACACGCACACGCACACACGCACACGCACACGCACACACGCACACGCACGCGCACACGCACACGCGCACACGCACACGCACACGCACGCACACGCACGCACACGCACGCACACGCACGCACACGCACGCACACGCACGCACACGCACGCACACGCACGCACACGCACGCACACGCACGCACATTGCTAGTTTAAGCAGTTTTATTTGCAATTCCGTGTGTCTATGTGTGTGGGCTTTCTTTGTGTCCTCGTTTCCAGTGTGCCATTTCCATTCCTAAACATGGAATATCAACGTGCCCAAATGTTCACCCTGGTGCACCGTGGTTACTTCTTCACAAAATGTCTATAGGAGAACTGTGACGGGAAATGTCACACCCTACACTCACCATACCCTGACATCTGTAAATCCCAATTTGTTACACATGGTGTGCATCGTCTAGACACCTCGACACCGCTCTCTTCATGAAAATTAACGTGCTTGTGTGGTAGCTCGAGAGCTGTTCAACCCTTTCCACCACCACACAAATCCCTCAAACGAGAGAACGCGGTGGACTTGCGGCTGCTTCCGACAATTTCATTCCCCTGCCACTAAATCCTTCATCTCTTCCACCCCACAAAAAATGCCTCATACTGATTGATTGATTTGTTGGGTTTAACGCCCCAAAACCACCATTTGATTATGAGAGATGCCGTAGTGGAGGGCTCCGGAAATTTTGACCACCTGGGGTTCTTCAACGTGCACCCAAATCTGAGTACACGGTCCTACAACATTCCCGCCTCCACCGGAAATGCAGCCGCCGCAGCCGGGAATTGAACCTGCGACCGTCGAGTCAGCAGCCGAGTACCTTAGCCACTAGACCACCGCGGCGGGGCATATGCCTCATACTGCCCCCATCGTAAAGCGAAGCCCACGGTGTACCACTGCACCTGGGAATGTCCACCACCAGCGGGATACCGCCCTATTCTATTACCCTCACATTCTTCCTAGGAGACTACGCTGACCAGCTCGGAGCTTCAAGAGCAGCTCCGGCTCCGGCTGATCCAGTGGGCACTTGGTGTGGCACGAGCCATTGGGGCCCTGAACTAGAGGCTCCACCTAAGGAGGACTATTTTTTCGGATTGCATTAATAAATATTTCTCTCTCTCTCTATCTCTCCATGTTTAAGCAAAGTCCAGTATAAGCGGTACGCCGAAGTACACAACGACGCAAGTCGGCTAGGTCCAGTAGAAACGCTCGTTCAGCGGGACGCGGAAAGAGTTGAGCATGCCGTAGCTTCCGGCCGCCCCAACTTGTCGGACACAGAATGCCATTACTACAGAATGAGTTGGAGAATCTAGCTGTGGCCTAGAGCTTAAGTAATAGATGCCGGCATTTCTTGTTTTGCCGCAAGTTCGTGGTGGTGACGGACAATACTTCAATTGGATGAGGTTTCGCAAGCACTACCTTGAACATACGTGAACTCAGTGGACCATCCAAATGCGAGCCTACACCTAAGGCCTGAAGCTTTGAGGAGGCACACTAAACCACCTTTGCGACGTACGCGTGCCAAAGCCATGCACCGACACCTCACCTCACACGAAAGAAGTCATTCTTGGAATAGGATATTGCAGATTCTAAGCAATACGATTTGCATTTGGCAGCAAATATTAACGTGCCAGGAATATACGCAGAGTAATACAAAATTTGACCTTCGTGCAAGGACACAGCGTTGACCTGATTGGTCCAGTAACGAAGAAGTGAGCCCCTTCTTAATTTTTCCATTGAACATGCGTTATGACATTATGCACGTCAATCTATGATGCTGAAAAAGGCAGAGACGTGGGTCACCAAGGTACTCTTCAGAAGATCCAAGAACATTTCTGGTGGCTAAGGATAGACAGAAGCGTTTGATCGCACGTCGCGAGCTGCAAGCTGTGAGAAGCTCACGCCTACTTCACTCCCTGACACTATTTTGGCACCATTGAGGTTGACCAGATCGGCTCATTACCAACTCTAGCAAAAGGAAACTGACACACACACACACACACACATATATATATATATATATATATATATATATATATATATATATATATATATATATATATATAGTGAGTGGTCGCAACGTGGTTTATTTCGACGTTTCGGCCTAGAGTCTGGCAGTCATTAAAATTGAGGGTGCAGTTTGTTGGTGCTCAGCTTTATACAATCTTAAATCAGAGGAAGAGAGAGAAAAAAAACGAAGAAAAAAAGAAGAAAAAAGAAAAAAAAAGTGAAAAGGAGAATATAAGGTGGACTACCCCGGCTTCCCCCTTTCACTAGTCCTTCCCATTCCTCTCCATCTCTCTCCCTTTTCTCCTTTTCACCTTTAGGATGTCAGCGGTCTGTGTATCCTTCTTTTCTCTAACTCATTGTTCCCGACCAGATGGTGCCTCCTGGTTCTGGCGCTGGTCGGTTGGGGGGGGGGGGAAAAGAGCCTTTTTAAGAAGTTTAAGCCTTTAACTATCCAGCGCCCCGTCGATATCTCGTCGTAGAAAGAGGGGCGCTGCGTATTGCCGCATAGGCTGGCAAGCGTGTGCAATGGCAATTGTTGACCGCTTCTTGATTACGCGTGCAATAGAGAGACAGTGTCTAGAAATATACTGCCTAGTGTGCTGAGTGCGCGCATTCCGTACAAGAGAGGGTGGCCCCGCATGTGATGACTGCACTCAGATGCCACAAGCGGCGCTGTGTGTCGAGAGGGTGCACAAACGCGCGAAATTCATCTCGTCCTGTTGCTGCCGGAGCCTCGTCGCGTTTAAAATCAGTGTGTTACAGCTACCATCTCATTTACTGTGAAGTTTGACGGTGTAATATGTACACTTCAACACCCTGAGATGTTAAAAGCTAAGCGGCAATGCAAAAAAAAAAAGGGCGTGTATTGTGCGGCTGTGTCAAAGAACTTATCGGTCGAACAAGGAAAAGGTGTCTTGTTCCCCGCACTAATGGATCCAGCGCGGTTTCCTGAATGAAAAAGTAAGATCAAGAGGGCAGACAGAAGGCTGAATCCGAAGGCTGTCGTGTGAGAAAAGCATTTTGAGAATGACTCCATCGAACTATCTTTTCAGATTAGGGTGAACGGTGTCGCGAACGAAATCGCCGTTTATGCATAATTGCAAATATCAATATTTATCTGAAAAAATTGAAAATACCCTTTCAAATTTCATTCACACAGTTTTACTCCCATTTCAACGTCCGACTCCCTTTTTAACAATGTTTTGGGTATCATATGCGGCGAGTGTCAGATTGTTCATTGGCATGGTATAATTCTTTGTTATCACCCGAGTCCTAATGAAATGCAGGCTAAGAGGTAAATGTTTTTGGGTCTTCTGTGATAATTCTTTCTATCAAGAACAAAGCACATTTCGAAAAACAACTTTGGTGGTTTTACTGTCCGTGGTTTTTAAAATTAATTTCTTTAGGTACTGCAACCACTATAAGCACCTATCTGCATAGGTTGGACCGCCTGCTCCTGTCTTCAAGATCAGTAATTTTAGCTTCAAGCGTGGCCACTGTCACCTTCAGAGCATCAATACAGGCAGTACGTTGTTCCAGTACAGCGAAACGCGAGTGCCAATCGGAAATAATTTTTTCCATGTTTTCTTGTTGCGCCTTTATCGCAGCTATGTCCGAAGAAATTTTTTTCTGACCATCCAGTAGCTCCTTCAGCATTTTCTCGACAGGCCCAGGGTTCACCTCAACATCCCCACACAGAAGTAATGAGCATACGCAGTAAACGTCATACGCAATACAAAGGCACTGATGGGGGCACGGCAAGACCAGAAGACCAGGGCAATCGCTCCTTATTGTACAGTAGTGAGTACCCACCTGCACAATGTGGAAGAATGGCGTTTTAGGCCACATGTTCGCTCCGGGTCCGCCGTGCCCACTGAAGCTGAAGTTCTGGATGCCAACTTTTATAGGGGACGCCGACGAGGTCACATGATGCGAAGGGGGCGGAGCAAGCTCGATCACAGGGTAGCAATTACTGGCGATGCAAGGGCCCATCTTGGGTGAACCCATACGGCACGTGTAGGCTGTTGATACGTCGGTTGCGCAGTGCGTTCCGGCCAGACCGAACAGGAAAACCTGCACAATGCGGAAGAATGGCGTTTTAGGCCACATGTTCGCTCCGGGTCCGCCGTGCCCACTGAAGCTGAAGTTCTGGATGCCAACTTTTATAGGGGACGCAGACGAGGTCACATGATGCGAAGGGGGCGGAGCAAGCTCGATGACAGGGTAGCAATTACTGGCGATGCAAGGGCCCATCTTGGGTGAATCCATACGGCACGTGTAGGCTGTTGATACGTCGGTTGCGCAGTGCGTTCCGGCCAGACCGAACAGGAAAACCTGCACAATGCGGAAGAATGGCGTTTTAGGCCACATGTTCGCTCCAGGTCTTGGTTGTCGAAATATGCCAGACGCTTTTTCTGAAAGCAAGCTTTGAATTTTTTTAAAAAAAAGAAGTACTTTCATACGTGCAAGGCAGTGCCTATTGTTCGCGGCAGTGTTCGCGTGTAAGCGCGATTGTGTGTACACCCGTGCATGTGTGCGTGCGCGTGTATGTGCGAGTCCGTGCTTGTGTTAAGCGTGCCTGTGCACATGTGTACGCCCATGCATGCGTGCGTTTACGGTCGCGTGTGTGTGTTGCCGTATGTGTGTATACGTGTATGTGTGTGCGCCTGTGAATAAGTATGCGTGTGTATCAGCCCGTGCGCCCTCAAATTTCGTGTGTGTGTGTGCGGGGGGGGGGCACTGCTTCTTAGTGTTTAAGGTCCCAGTCCTGTTCAGACTGGGAGTCTATATGGGAGGTGGCTGAAGAATTGGCGGTGGTCAACGCAGTGTACACGGACTATTCAGTACATGTAAAACAGCTGCACATTTTCGTACCTCATCATTGCTTACGAACTTGCTGTGGTATGCTGATTAGGTCCGCTGAGGCGCTTCTACGCTCGAAAACGTGGGTTATGACCAATGCACACGGAAAGCTGTCACTGCACTTATGTAAAACATCGTTTATATTAACAACGTTTAACAAGAACGTGCCCTGCCTTTGCTACAGGTGCTTAGGTAGCTCATTGGGCTACCTAAGCACTGCTACCTAATATGGAATTATGTGCTGATCATGTGGTCAGCGAAAAGTTTGTTATAACAACCTCGGCACGTTTCGTGGTGCGTGACAAGCCTTCTAAACATCCGCGACTGTGGATTAATTTGTTTCAGCTTCGACTACGCATTCAGTGTTTGCGGCACCATACGCGGAATGGCCAGACACAGACAACGCGAAAAGAAATTCCTCTGGAAAAAGGTGTAGCGATGCTCTCCCACTAATGCCACCGAGGACGAAATAATTATTGTTTCTGGCCATTCCATGGTGCACTTTGTTTTCCGCAAGTTTTGCTTCACTATTTTTCGCCCACTGCAATCGCATTCCGTCAAAATACTCAAAGAACCCGAGGCTGGTAAATAACCTGCGTCGTTGTGCTACTGGCTGGAAGGCGAGTTGCCGTTTACAAGGAGTCATTCCGCGCCGAACGGCCGTCCGCCGTATGCGCCATAGCGCTTGCCTTTCGGCGCCGTCTAGGCGGGTTTCCCGCTCCTCCCCCCCCGCTCACCCCGGCCAGCGTTGCTCCCACAACGGCGGCGTAGATAAGCGAATAGTTGCGTCACCGAACACCTGCGTCGACAGCTGCGGCGCCGGCCACGCCGGCCACCGCCAGTGCCTCCTCCTCCTCTCTCTCAACGTTGCTCTCTCTGTCTCATCGTCTTTCAAATGCGTTGCGTTGGTCTGGGGTCTTGGTCGCTGTGTGTGTTCTAGCGAACAGGCGCATATTCAATGGTGGTCACGAATGACACCGTGTTCGAAGTGACGCTCGGATTAAGGAATATTCATGGAGTGGCGGACACGTACAACGTGGGCCTGTTAACGGTGAGTGTACTGTTTTCGTAGGTAGTAATCATACAGCGTTAGCTGGGCGCCTGCAGGAGCGCTGCCGAAGTAGGCTGCCAGCCATTTACAACAGCATGCGTTCACGGGCTTGTTGCAGATGCCCGATCAAATGTGTGACTTAACGAGTTCACACTGCTTTGCGCGATGTTGTGTAAGTGCCTGCATCACTCATACAATGAGTGATGTGATCACATAACAAAGGCGGGATTAGTTGCTGATCGCACATTGTCTCCACACTGCACAAAGTGATTGATATTGTTTAAAGATGTGCTTTGGGCTACATCGTAATAATATTTCTATTAATACTCAAATGTGCAACGTGCTTCTGTCGGTGTAAGCGTAAAAAAAGAAAGAAAAAGAAAAAAACTATGTACAGAGGCGCACTGTACGAAATGGCTTTTTTTTTGCTTAAAGACGGTATAGTTGGAGGTGCTGATATACCGCGATGCTCCCAGCACGTGCGCCTCGGTCTTTTAAGCTATTTAGCACAAGTGTCACCAGCAACAGGGAAAGATCTAGCAGATTTTCAAAGGCGCGTTGTTGTGGCCATCGCCGTGCGTTGTTTTCCCTCGTTTCTGTTTGCTGTTTTCGTGCTCTGCCTTTACCTGCGATAACGTTCGGCGTTATAACAGAATTGAGAGAGTATACGTGACTGTGGGAGCTATGTGCGGTAGATCTAGCATAAGCCATGGCTGCTGCAACGTAGACGGCGTCCGCGCGCGTTGGTGTCGTTCGAGCGCTCCTGCTTGCTTGATTGTGTTTAACGGAGTATTTAGGCGCGGGTTACGTTTGTAAATCCCGTGGTCAATAATCGCTAATAGCGGGCCCCTGATTGCCATCAGAGGATGGGCTTAGTTGTCGAAATATGCCAGACGCTTTTTCTGAAAGCAAGCTTTGAAAAAAATTTTTTTGAAAGAAATACTTTCATACGTGCTAGGCAGTGCCTATTGCAGGCGCGCAACTCTTTGGAAACTTGACGAGCAATCACATCTTTTATCAAATTACAATGAATTAAGATGATTGAATTATAGATGACGAATTTCTGTGCTAGATTAGGTGCACAAAACACATGTTCGCAGCCCTACGTCTAGAAAGCAGGCAAATAGGAAGCACAGCGTCAAATTTGGATTAGATTCCATTGATGGAGCGTCTTGGGAGGGTAGAAAGAACGAGAAAATTGTTCATTTTTGATGCCCTTATAGAGGCAGTCAGAATTGCACTGATTGGTGACTTGTAACAATTCTTCAGATTGTTAGAGGCGTGAATAATGTCAGTAAATCTTTTACTTTTTTTGCAGACCTCTTCGCTAGTGCCACGCCCAAGATCATTTGTTTTCAAGTAAAAGAGAAAGCAGAGATGTCTTCACTGTTTGTACATGAAGAGGTAAGTTTCTTGTGCGTTTTGATTAATGCTACATGTTCTGAACGTTGTACTTTAAGAATTGTTTTTCACACTGGCTCACTACCCTAGAAGGAATTTGATTCTTAGGTGAGTTCAGGCTTTCTTAAGTGCCATTTTTGAGCTGTAGTCTTACACTTCACCTCATTTCGGGAATTTGCTGTATGCTGGAAAACTCTTATTTTTATCATAGGAAATTATTGGAATGTACGGGTTGTATGCTTCGAGTTCAGTGTAATGTCAATTACACGCCATTTCGAAGGATACACACTGCACATTCTTTATATATGGTGCTGCCAGAACAGCACGAACATCCTTTTATGAGAAGTCATATTTGCTCTTATTACAGGATAAGAGGGTGCCGCTGACGTCCTGCGTAGTCTACCACCCGGCCCAAGCGTAGAGCAAGCCTACTTCCTGAACCTCCACATGGATAACCGAAAAATCTTCCGTGTCAGTAATGACGAAGAAGGAGTGACAGCACTGATGAGTTGATTTTTTTTAATTTTCAACATTGTTTACGGCCGCAAGGCCTTTACCATCCACCGTGATTGAGCGGCTTTTTCTCGGCGTGAGTTTGGAGTTTATCAAAGAAGTTGTTCAGGCAGTACGACGCTGAAAATTTTAGTGTCACAATGCCTGAACAACTTTTTTTTAGTGTGGTCATGGTAGATGAACAAACATTGTTATTTGTGTAAGTTATTTTGCTTAAATATAGCTGGACCATTCCATGCCAAACGTCCCAGCCACTTTGGCGACCATCTGAATTGTATTTGAAAAAAAAAGTGCTGACTTACTGCGTTGAAAACAGAGAACTGCTAGAATATTTCAGCGAGAAAAAAATTTTTGTTCATGTGGCTGGCTTGTAACTTCCTGGCATAATGCCGTCTGTTTGCTGTTTGTGGAAAATTTTGTTTTAAAACTACCGCTTATTTTTTCTAAAGCAAATTCGGTCTACCTGTTAAATAAATGTGCTTCTGTAAGGTATTTGAAGCTCAATAATAATAGTGCGATTTTTTTGCCACATTCGCTTCCAAGAATAAAGCCAAAATGTTTTATTTTTCCATTTTTTATTGCAATATTGCACTTTGTATGAATATCTGAGCAGTGAATACTTACTCCACAGAAGGTATATTTTGAGCAAAAAATATATTTAGACCTCTCAAGCTGCTGAAATATATGAGAAAATATCACGAATTTCACTAAATTGTGATTTTTGTCCGTATTGAGATGCGATTGGCTCCATGTTGTGATACAATGAAAACCCATGATTATACCTAAATTGTAAGAAAATGAATTTTTTTCTGTAATAAAAATCTTATCGCAAAAAGGACAGGAAAGAGCGCTGTCAACTGAATTTTATTGAAGGTGCTAAGAGCGTTTTTATACTGAGCTCAAGACCAGGGCTCATCTGCAACAACACATGTGTGACCATGACAAAATAATTTTAACCGAGAAAAGAATACTCTTTTTCGGAAAAGATGGGTGAAGGTGTACTGATGCATTGATCCTTGGCCTTCCTGATAAAGAGTTCTAAAATCTCTCATTTTTCTGCTTGCTTTTTTTTCAAAAACCGTGTTTTATGAAACCTAGGACTACACTTACATTCTTTACGGTGCCCGGCCATGAGACTACTATAGCCCTTCTTAACATTTAAAGCATGCTGTCTTGCTTGATCATTGAAGCATTGCCCAGTTTGTCCTATGTTTACTTTTCCACATGTTAGCGGCATCTTATACACATTAGATTGGCATTCAGTAAACCTATTCTAGTGACGAATGGTGCAAGATTGACTATTCTTGTTGCTGTAAGTACATGCACTTTTGAAAGCTTGCAAGGAGTGAAAAACAACAATGTCATATCTGCTGGCTCTTTTCTTAAAGTTGTGAGACACCTTATGTACGTAGTACCGTGTGACATGCAAAGGTGATTGGTCATTCTCTTTTTCTTTTGGTCCTGGTTCCTTTAACTTTACTTTCTGCAGGAGGGTTTCGCAAACAAGTGTGATGATGCTGTTGGGGTATTGGCTGGTGCTATCAGCCCAGAAGTGCTAAGAATGTTCTGCCTTTTCATAGTGGGCATTCAAAATTAGTAGAAAGAGGAATTGATACCACATGTACTCAGGCCACTCTTCAGAAGTCATGTTAGCACAAGGGTGAGGTCAGGTTTAAAAACCAGATTAAAAGACTAAAAGATGCTGGGTATCCCAACAGAATCATCACACCCGTTTGCAAAACCCTCCTGCAGAAAGTAAAGTTAAAGAAGACAGGACCAACAAAAAACAATGACCAAAACCTTTGCATGTTATGCCACATCACGTGTCTCACAATTAAAAAAATAGCCAGCAGATATGATATTAGCGTGTTGTTTTCCACCCCTTGCAAGCTTTCAAAAGTGTGTGTACTAAACAGCAACAAGAATAGTCAATCTTGTCCCATTCGTCACGAGAATAGGTTTACTTAATGCCAATTTAACATTTGTGGAAGTATTTTTTATCAGGTAAACCAATGATCAGTGCATCACTACACGTTCACTTATCCTTTCCGAGAGGGAGTATTCTTTTCACAGTTAAGATTATTTTGTAGTGCGCACACGTGTCGTCGCGCATGAACACGGTTCTTGTACTCTGTATAAAAGCGCTCGTAGCACATTCATTAAATTCACTTGAGAGTCGGTGCTCTTTCCTGTCCTTTCTGTCTCTTCCTAAAGTTGTAGCGCTGTGACTAGCGCACAACCACGATGAACCAACTCTCCCAAATTAAGCTCTTGTTGCGTAACACGTAGACCGAGTTTCGTATGGAAAGAAGGAGCGGTGCTTTTAAAATAAAATTTTTCACATACAACACCTAGACGGCATTCAGGAAGTTCAGAGGGCAGCCACGTGACGAAATATTTTTCCTCTCCTTAATATTCCAGAAGTTTACTATTTTCAATGCAGCACGAGTTTTTCGAATACATTTGAGATGGTTGCCAAAATGGCGGGGACATTTGGCATAAAGTGACCCAGCTGTGTCATTAGCCATAATCATGCATTACCTCTTTTGTTTTTTGTGTGTTTTGACTCAGCTTTGTGTTCGTTTTTAGCTTAGTGTATTTCTGATCATTGTATTGGTTTTTTAAGTATTCGCTAAAGTTATATGTGCGAAAACCCGTACATGTTTGCACGTACATCATTTCTCATAACCAATTGTTATACATGCGGGAATACAAAGCTTAATCCACTGTGATTGTATACAACTGAAAACACTATAGGTATACATTTTTGTGTGCATAACTGCTCGGGATAGGTTGTGTACATGAAGGCGTATATAGTGAAATCATGGTGATTGTATATATTTGAAAGAATTATAAGTATATATTTGCCTGTATTTCATTCCTATTAACCGATTGTGTACATGAAGGAGTATTAAACTGGAAACCACAGGGATTGTAGATACTTGAAAGAATTATAGGGATATATTAGCGTATATTTCATTTGTAGTCTCTATGTACTTGAAGCAGTATACTAAACTGAAACCAGTGTAATTGTATGTTGCAAAGAATTGTCAGTGAAGTGAAACTGAATAAATATAATAAACATTTGAGGTGTTGCATGTGTAGTGTACGTATACGTGAACGTATATCTGGTGAAAAAGTTGTGTGGCAGAAGAAAAGTTTATGTTTTATTTGCCTAAAAAATAAACGCAATATGCAAGGGCAGCAAGGCTTCATTTTCTGTAACGTGCATTATGAATATACTGTGAAGTATATATAGATCCAGCACAAGTTCATACACGATAGTACGCGTTTATATTTTTGCCCAGACGCAATGAATGGAGCTCGACAGGTGGCGCACCATTGATAATCAGGACCACTTTCTTCAAGGGATTGTGTAATCAGTGCATGCTGATATCTATTAGTGCAGTCTAAAAGAATACTGGCACCCCTGCCATGGGCACTCAACACCCTTGTGCACCCTTCTCGCACCCTCCTCAGAGGGTGCTAAAAAAGTGATGGATATCGAAGGCACCCTTCCTTAAGGGTGTTTTTGTAACACCCTACAGTTTTTTTACATGTACACCCTATTCTAAGAGTGCATGAAAAAGCACCCTTTTTGGAAGGTGCTGAATTAACACCCTTATGGTGTCATCCACGGGACAAGCTCATTTACACCCTTCTGGGTGTAAAAATTTTTACTGTATATCTATCTATCTATCTATCTATCTATCTGTCTGTCTGTCTGTCTGTCTGTCTGTCTGTCTGTCTGTCTGTCTGTCTGTCTGTCTGTCCGTCCGTCTGTCTATCTGTCTGTCTGTCTGTCTGTCTGTCTGTCTGTCTGTCTGTCCACCCGTCAATCTATCTGTCCATCTGTCTATCCGTCCGTCTGTCCATCCACCCGTCCGTCTGTCTGTCTGTCCGTCCGTCTATCTGTCTATCTGTTTGTCTGTCCGTCCGTCTGTCCATCTGTCCATCCATCCGTCCGTCTGTCTGCCTATCTATCTATCTATCCGTCCGTCCGTCTATTTGTCTATCTGGCCATCCGTCCGTCCATTTGTTTATCTGTCTGTCTGTCTGTCGATCTATCTATCCGTCCTCTGTTAGTCTGTCTGTCTATCTATCCGTCTGTCGTTCTATATATCTGTCCATCTGCCTATCCGTCCATCTGTCAATCTGTCTGTCGGTTTGTTCATCCGTCTGTCCGTCCGTCTGTCCATGCGTCTATCTGTACGTCCATCTGTCCATCCGTACGTCTGATTATCCATCAGTCAGTCCATCTGTCTGTCTGTCTGTCTGTCTGTCTGTCTGTCTGTCTGTCTGTCTGTCTGTCTGTCTGTCTGTCTGTCTGTCCGTCCGTCTGTCTGTCTGTTTATCTATCTATCAAATCGCCTACGTCTGGGTGCCCTCACGATCACCCCCTTAGCTTAGAGTAATCCCAAATTAGTGTGGGTGGGTAAGATGGTTTGATGAATATGACTCGCTGGTGCTGACATGAACAATTTCACAATCCCGTCACGTACACCATCAAACCCTTTTCGCCACACCTTTTTTTAACGCGTGAGCGTTAAGCTGGTGTTGGCAACGTTGACCCTATCAATGCAAATAATAGAAGTTTGTTTCCTAGCAGAGAAATCAAAGCCAAGCAATCTGCGTGGAAACCAAGTATTCTACTACAGAGCCACGCCAGTTCTTCGAAATAATTTGCAAGAAGAGTCAAACGTTCGTGAAATGCCAATGCTGGTTCCAGCGTTGACTATCCAAGTTCTCTCAAAATTTCTCGCGGTACCCTGCAAGTTGGATCCTGCCCACGGCAAGTTATCTTTTCATCCACTTCTCTTCATATTTATATTGCAATTCGGTCTAATATCTTCCTCTATACTTTTCTTATCCTTATTGTCAGTTACATCTCATTAATATTGTGTAAAGCACAGAAAAAACGAGCCCTTAAGTATACACTTGTTTGCTCAATATATATATATATATATATGTATGTATATATATATGTATATATATATATATATATATATATATATATGGGATATGGCACAACGGGATTGTTGTCAACAAGGATAAATATATTTATTTCCCAACAGTTTCGGGAGGGGTCCTTCCTTCATCAGGGGATGAGTTATACTGACATGAATTTCCAAACTTCGCTGCTGCCGCGTCCCTCTTGCCTAGAAACATGTTTGAGAGAGTGAGAGGGGACTAAAAAAAAGGGGGGGAGAAAAAAAAGAAACAGAAAGAAAAGAAAGAAAGTAAAAAAAGAGGAAGAACCACTGTCAACACTGAGAACGAAAGCAACTGTCCATGTACGTCCACATACGTTTCTTATCACGTGCTGTTCAGTTCTCGACGTGTGTCGGGCCACCCAAGATTGTCGCCGCGTTGCCGGGAGGGTCCGTGACGGCGTGCGTAAAAAAAAGGTTTCCCCGTAATGGGTCGGTCGGCATGCGGCGTGCGTAAAGGAAGGATTTCCTGTTAATGGGT
The DNA here is from genome assembly GCF_043290135.1 of Rhipicephalus microplus. Classification (NCBI taxonomy): domain Eukaryota; kingdom Metazoa; phylum Arthropoda; class Arachnida; order Ixodida; family Ixodidae; genus Rhipicephalus; species Rhipicephalus microplus. The sequence continues at coordinate 142,175,551 of NC_134704.1, read as the reverse complement.
CGGTCGGCTCTTTTTACCTTTAATCTTCGTCCGTTTCCCTTCAATGGTCATCAAGTGGTAGGCGAACGAAACCACTTTGTATGTGCATGTGGAAAAAGGAAGAAAAGAAAAAATGAATGAAGAAAAAACGAAAACAAGAATGGACAGTGTACACGTACGAGTCAGTAAAAAAAAAGCATGGTCTCCAGCTATCAATCTTTGTCACCAATTTCCTCCTGGCTTACTTCTCGGAGGCAGTTGAGTTTACCGGGGTCCTCATTGATGCCGGCTACTAATGTTCGAAATTTGAAAATAAAATATGCCTCACGCTGTTCGCTCTCACGTCTGTTTGAGAAACCGGACTGCAAAACAGTTACGCTGATATTTTCAAAGCTTTGGTTTGGCAGGCGCAGATGTCTAGATAAAGGTAGGTTCAGCAGCGAAGTGGCGTGGTAGCGGTGATTATTGAACCGCAGTCGAAATGGCGTGTCTGTTTGGCCGATAGGACCCCTCCCGAAACTGTTGGGAAATAAATATATTTATCCTTGTTGACAACGCTCCCGTTGTGCCATATCCCATACCTTCACAAAGACTAACTGGCCCATTGAATAATTTTTCCCACTATATATAAATATATATATATATATATATATATATATATATATATATATATATATATATATATATATATATATATATATATATATATATATATATATATATATATATATAGGCAGGCATGGTGGTTGAGTGGCCGTAGCGTTGCATATAGTCTAGTAGATCCTCCGTGAGCGGTCACAACGTGGTTTATTTCGACGTTTCGGCCTAGAGTCTGGCCTTCATCAGGAATAAAGATACAGTTTGTCGGTGCTCAGCTTTATACAATCTCAAATCAGAGGGCAAGGTAAGAGGGAAAAAAAGAAAAGAAAAAAAGGAAAAAAAAAGAAAAAAAGGAAAGAAAAGAAAAGGAAAGAAAAAAAGAAAAAAGAGAAAAATAATATACGGTGAACGCCCCTCGGGTGCCCCCCTTCCACTTTTCCCTCCACTCCCCCCCATCTCTCTCCCCCCTCTCCCCTTCACCTTTCTGATGTCAGCGGTCTGTGTATGTTTCCGTTCACTAGCGCATTCCTCCCGATCAGACGGTCCCTCCTGGCACTGGCGGTTCGGTGTGGGGCAAAAAAGAGCTTTTCAGGAAGTCCTAAGCCTTTAAGTGCTCGGGGTCCCGTAAACAATTCGTCGTAGAAGGACGGGGGCCGCGTATTGTGGCAGAGGCTGGTCAGGGGGCATTTTAGGAAGTTCTAAGCCTTTAACTACTCCGCGCCCTGTCAACATTTCGTCGTAAAAATAGGGGTGCCCCGTATTGCGGTAGGCTGTGCAAGCGCGTGCAATGCGAATTCCTGGCCCGCTTCTAAATTACGCGTGTCGTGGGGGCCTCCCGGCTGTGCACATGGTTGCTGTTGGGCATGTCGTGCATGGCACAATTGATTGGGTAGTAAAATAAAACAGAAAACAGACGACAGCTGCACTTAGGAAGAGTAGTTACACTTGGAATTGTTTTAGGTTGTCCAGTGCCCTTCGCAGCTGCAGTGCCGTGAACTCAGTTACTATTTTCATCGTTGCCGTTATTGTTTTCTAATGCTTTAATTGCTGCAAGTGTACCAGGATTCTCATTTATTCCTCTATCGAGGGTGTTAAATCGGTGGATAAGGTATGACTGTCGTTGTTCACGTTCTCGATTTGATTTAAATCCCGTCTCTAAGAGCGTTACTGATAGTTTGTCGAATGCATGGTCGGGAAGATTGAGATGTTTTGATAGAGGTAGACTTGGGGCTGATTTCGCATGGGCTCTGTGATTATTGAAGCGAATCCTAAATGGTGTTTCTGTTTGTCCGATGTACTGCATACCACACACGTTGCATTCGAGTAGGTACACCACATTAGAAGAATCGCATGTTAGGTTTCCTCGTATGTTAATCGAAAACTTGGATTGCGTGCTGGTTGCTTTGTCTGTTTCTCGCATCGCCTTACATACAAGACATCGTGGCTTTAAGCAAGGGCGGCATGAATTATTGGGGGGTGATGTGTTAATTTGGGAGTGGACAAGGGTGTGTTTGAGGTTACGTGGTCGTCGGTAAACGACGCCTGGAGCGGATGGGAATGCGCGTTTCAGACGTTCGCTTTGTTCCAGAATGTTGTAATGTCGTTTAAGGATTTTGTTTACATTGGGGAAGTTTGTGCTGTAAGTCAAGCAGAGGTTTGTTCGTTGTGGGTCTTCTCGTGGTGGTCGCTTCATAAGTAAGTCTTCACGCTTTAGTTTTCTCGCTTTTTGAACAGCGTCATTAATTACATGTGGGGGGTATTTTTGTTGCTCGAGCATAAGTTTTAGCCTCTGTGAGCTCGTGTCAAAGTCAGCGTCTCTAGAGCAGATTCGCTTAAACCGGTGAGCCTGGCTGTATGGAATACTGTTTTTACAGTGGCGTGGGTGATCGCTTTGGTAATGAAGGTATTGTTGTCGATCCGTCGGTTTGCGATATAGGGTTGTAGAGAGCTTCTCTTCTTCTATCGTTATGGTAACATCAAGAAAATTTACGGTAACTTGCGAGTATGTGTGTGTGAAGTGTATGTTCGGGTGTACAGCATTGTAAGTGTCTATAAAGCTGAGAAGTTCGTCCTCGCTGTGGGTCCAAATAAGAAAGATGTCGTCTATGTATCTTTTGTATAACATTGGTTTCAAGGAACTTTGTGCAAGAAATTCAGATTCTAGCTTTCCCATAAATATGTTGGCATAATTAGGTGCCATTTTGGTGCCCATAGCGGTCCCGCTGATTTGTCAAAAATACTCTTGGTTAAACTCGAATGAATTTAATTCGAGGACCATCCTCGTCAATGTTGCAATGGCAGAGAAATCTGGGGTGTTAGATTGTCTATGGTTTGTGTACATGCTTCTTAGTGCAGCTATGCCGTCATCGTGAGGAATATTTGTATATAATGAAGAGACATCAAGGGTAACCAAGTACGAGTTTTTCGGCACACAGATACCCGCAATGTCTCGAAGAAAATGTGTGGTGTCTTTTATGTACGACGCGAGGGTGCATGGAATGTGGCTTATTAGTTTGTCCACGTACCCTGATATGGGTTCAGTTATTGTACCGATGCCTGATATGATTGGTCGACCTGGGTTACCGGGTTTATGAATTTTTGGGAGGATGTAGAAGCGACCTGGACGAGGGTATGCTGCTTGCATCAGTTTGTGGTCAGTGTTGGTTATCTTTTCTGCGTCCAACAGTTTCTTTAGTTCTGTTGATACGATACGTTTGTATTCGTCTGTCGGATCACCTGGGAGGCGTTCGTAAAATCTTGAGTCGTCTAGTTGGCGGTATGCTTCTTGTAGGTAGTTGGTTGTATTAAGGACTACAATTGCTCCTCCTTTGTCAGCGGGTTTTATTGTTATGTCTGTCCTAGATGCCAAATTTTTCATGCTTATTTTTTCAGATTTCGTCAAGTTTTCTCGGTTTCCTTTCTGTCTGTGGTATTCGTGTACTATATCTTTCTGTACAGCGGTGATATAAAGGTCCAAGCACTTGTCTCGATTACTGTTTGGTGTCCAATCATTTGATTTACGACGGTGAATTGTTTTGTGGTTAGAAGGCCTATCTAAGAAATATTCGCGCCAGACTCTAGGCCGAAACGTCGAAATAAACCACGTTGTGACCGCTCACGGAGGATCTACTAGACTATATGCAACGCTACGGCCACTCAACCACCATGCCTGCCTACACAAGACCGGCCACAGGCGCACCTCCAGTCGAGCAGGTCTCACGGAATTTCCCTAAACATGCACCAACTACAGCCATCATCGGAAACTCGCAAACAAGGTATTTACATCGGCATTTCAACCCACATTAGAAGACGACACCTGCAATCATTTCCATCCGCGGAGCCTCTACATTCGACATCGAGAAAGAGCTTGCTGGCATACCACGATCTGTGACCACGCTCGTTTTTCACGTCGGTACGAGTGAGCTGGCGTCGTACGGACTAGACGAATCGCTACGCCGCCTTCGCCGCCTAGTGAACAACACGCTTCGGACACGCCAGGAACTCGAAAGGCTCGTTGTTTCATGCGTGTTGCCCCGGTACCTCAACCTACACCTGCAACGATCGAACGAACAATTCGTGCACCGCTTCAACCGGGACGCTCGTCAATTCAACGAGACAGTCAAGGCCTACTGCCGGAGACCCAGCAAGGTGTCATACATCGACTACCAATTCGAGCAGTTGCCACCAAGGCGCTTTCTTGCTGCGGATGGGCTTCATCCGAGTTTTATGGGTGTCGCTTTGATTGCCGAAACCCTCAAGAAAGCACTCGGTCGTGGAGATCTTGAATCTACAACGGGGTGGTCGACTCAACCAGCAGCTCCCGTGAACATACGTTCAACACAACAAGACACCCACGAGAAGACTTCTGCATATCAACATACACCAGGAGCCCCACACCCACCCAACACCACAGATGAGTTCCCGACGATCAACGAAACTGTGACTCCCGCGAGCCTCAAGCACCCCCTCACCATCATCAACAGCGCACCACTACTAGGGGGGAAGTCTGCAGAACAGCCAACACGCGTCCCTCCATTGCGGATGTCGAGACCAGAAGCACTACACGACAGCACCACTACACCACTTCTCAAAGGGAAGCCTGCCGCACTACGGAACCGCGTCCCCCTATTACGGACCCCGGAACTGCCAACGAACACGTTCGCCGGGAGCCCAACGCCGAAATTCTCCCCACAACGACGAAGGCCTGCCGGACATAACTACAACCTGCGCACCTCATCAGTGCCATCCCCGCACCCAAAAGAAGATTGACTTCTGAAATGTAAGTCCAGCTCATGACTTCCCAGTTGCAGTGCCACTTTCCTTAAAGTACGAAAACTTGCTGACAAACGAATTAGACATGAAATGCATAAATCAACATTGCAAGTGTACCTTGGTGCTAGAATAGCCCCCAAGGGTATGACACTCTCCCTCACACCAGCCGCTACAAATCTAGATAAACACGACCAAATAACATGGAAAAACGTCCTCCTTGAGGCATCCCTTAAATTAACAGAAATTGCTCTTAATCATAGTGACAAGCAGGTAAAGAAACTGGTCGCTATGACCAACACCATTCTCCGCCACAACACTTTATCGAACGAAGAAATCACGCGATTAACAGAATTTGAGCAGAATAAATACCAAGCCATCAGGGCCACAAAACTTCATAAACTCGAAAGAGACCATGTACCCAAACCCGCGTTCCCTGATACAGTGCCTTATCATTACAACACCACCACCCAGGAAAACACTAATGGTACAAACGAGCACCCATCTAGGAACACACCGCGTGACACTGTGGTTGTAAACTTATCGGACACGATCTTGTCACCTGACGAAGTAAAACTGCTATCTAAGGGACTAAGCTTCTGCCCGACCACAAAATTTTTCGATGAATTCCACTTACTCCGAGACCTCGACAACTTCGCTCGAAGCTTAAGGTTGCGCGAATATTTCTTAGATAGGCCTTCTAACCACAAAACAATTCACCGTCGTAAATCAAATGATTGGACACCAAACAGTAATCGAGACAAGTGCTTGGACCTTTATATCACCGCAGTACAGAAAGATATAGTACACGAATACCACAGACAGAAAGGAAACCGAGAAAACTTGACGAAATCTGAAAAAATAAGCATGAAAAATTTGGCATCTAGGACAGACATAACAATAAAACCCGCTGACAAAGGAGGAGCAATTGTAGTCCTTAATACAACCAACTACCTACAAGAAGCATACCGCCAACTAGACGACTCAAGATTTTACGAACGCCTCCCAGGTGATCCGACAGACGAATACAAACGTATCGTATCAACAGAACTAAAGAAACTGTTGGACGCAGAAAAGATAACCAACACTGACCACAAACTGATGCAAGCAGCATACCCTCGTCCAGGTCGCTTCTACATCCTCCCAAAAATTCATAAACCCGGTAACCCAGGTCGACCAATCATATCAGGCATCGGTACAATAACTGAACCCATATCAGGGTACGTGGACAAACTAATAAGCCACATTCCATGCACCCTCGCGTCGTACATAAAAGACACCACACATTTTCTTCGAGACATTGCGGGTATCTGTGTGCCGAAAAACTCGTACTTGGTTACTCTTGATGTCTCTTCATTATATACAAATATTCCTCACGATGACGGCATAGCTGCACTACAAAACATGTACACAAACCATAGACAATCTAACACCCCAGATTTCTCTGCCATTGCAACTTTGACGAGGATGGTCCTCGAATTAAATTCATTCGAGTTTAACGAAGAGTATTTTCGACAAATCGGCGGGACCGCTATGGGCACCAAAATGGCACCTAATTATGCCAACATATTTATGGGAAAGCTAGAATCTGAATTTCTTGCACTAAGTTCCTTGAAACCAATGTTATACAGAAGATACATAGACGACATCTTTCTTATTTGGACCCACAGCGAGGACGAACTTCTCAGCTTTATAGACACTTACAATGCTGTACACCCGAACATACACTTCACACACACATACTCGCAAGTTACCGTAAATTTTCTTGATGTTACCATAACGATAGAAGAAGAGAAGCTCTCTACAACCCTATATCGCAAACCAACGGATCGACAACAATACCTTCATTACCAAAGCGATCACCCACGCCACTGTAAAAACAGTATTCCATACAGCCAGGCTCACCGGTTTAAGCGAATCTGCTCTAGAGACGCTGACTTTGACACGAGCTCACAGAGGCTAAAACTTATGCTCGAGCAACAAAAATACCCCCCACATGTAATTAATGACGCTGTTCAAAAAGCGAGAAAACTAAAGCGTGAAGACTTACTTATGAAGCGACCACCACGAGAAGACCCACAACGAACAAACCTCTGCTTGACTTACAGCACAAACTTCCCCAATGTAAACAAAATCCTTAAACGACATTACAACATTCTGGAACAAAGCGAACGTCTGAAACGCGCATTCCCATCCGCTCCAGGCGTCGTTTACCGACGACCACGTAACCTCAAACACACCCTTGTCCACTCCCAAATTAACACATCACCCCCCAATAATTCATGCCGCCCTTGCTTAAAGCCACGATGTCTTGTATGTAAGGCGATGCGAGAAACAGACAAAGCAACCAGCACGCAATCCAAGTTTTCGATTAACATACGAGGAAACCTAACATGCGATTCTTCTAATGTGGTGTACCTACTCGAATGCAACGTGTGTGGTATGCAGTACATCGGACAAACAGAAACACCATTTAGGATTCGCTTCAATAATCACAGAGCCCATGCGAAATCAGCCCCAAGTCTACCTCTATCAAAACATTTCAATCTTCCCGACCATGCATTCGACAAACTATCAGTAACGCTCTTAGAGACGGGATTTAAATCAAATCGAGAACGTGAACAACGACAGTCATACCTTATCCACCGATTTAACACCCTCGATAGAGGAATAAATGAGAATCCTGGTACACTTGCAGCAATTAAAGCATTAGAAAACAATAACGGCAACGATGAAAATAGTAACTGAGTTCACGGCACTGCAGCTGCGAAGGGCACTGGACAACCTAAAACAATTCCAAGTGTAACTACTCTTCCTAAGTGCAGCTGTCGTCTGTTTTCTGTTTTATTTTACTACCCAATCAATTGTGCCATGCACGACATGCCCAACAGCAACCATGTGCACAGCCGGGAGGCCCCCACGACACGCGTAATTTAGAAGCGGGCCAGGAATTCGCATTGCACGCGCTTGCACAGCCTACCGCAATACGGGGCACCCCTATTTTTACGACGAAATGTTGACAGGGCGCGGAGTAGTTAAAGGCTTAGAACTTCCTAAAATGCCCGCTGACCAGCCTCTGCCACAATACGCGGCCCCCATCCTTCTACGACGAATTGTTTACGGGACCCCGAGCACTTAAAGGCTTAGGACTTCCTGAAAAGCTCTTTTTTGCCCCACACCGAACCGCCAGTGCCAGGAGGGACCGTCTGATCGGGAGGAATGCGCTAGTGAACGGAAACATACACAGACCGCTGACATCAGAAAGGTGAAGGGGAGAGGGGGGAGAGAGATGGGGGGAGTGGAGGGAAAAGTGGAAGGGGGGCACCCGAGGGGCGTTCACCGTATATTATTTTTCTCTTTTTTCTTTTTTTTCTTTCCTTTTCTTTTCTTTCCTTTTTTTCTTTTTTTTCCTTTTTTTCTTTTCTTTTTTTCCCTCTTACCTTGCCCTCTGATTTGAGATTGTATAAAGCTGAGCACCGACAAACTGTATCTTTATTCCTGATGAAGGCCAGACTCTAGGCCGAAACGTCGAAATAAACCACGCTGTGACCGCTCACGGAGGATCTACTAGACTATATATATATATATATATATATATATATATATATATATATATATATATATATATATATATATATATATATATATATATATATATATTTATATAAATCTATATATATATATATATATTTATATATATATATACATTTGTTTATATAACCCCGATCTTTACTTGAGCTTTCGAGATACCAGACCGACGAGGCGAAGCCATGCATGGGAACTCGAAGAATCCTCATTCAGTAATAATACTTTTTCCTATTCGTTCTTCCCGCCCGTAATTCGAGAATGGAACACACTGAATCCAGTCATTACGCAGCAGCCAACATTACATGACTTTATGAAACTAATTGAAGGCACTGATCTATTCTAACCTAGTTAGAATGTACAGTGATCACCTGTTTTTCTTCACGCAGTCTTTTCTGTTTCCAATTGTCATACTAAAACACTTGTCTGCATATAATTAATGTTTAATACGGTTCCTTGATAACAATACTCGATCTGCGTTATCTTCTTTCTGTGCTTCGTTTCTTCTCGGCGCCTGTTTTTTGTTGCTGTACGATTGGTGTACTTCGTACTTGGTTATCGTTCAAATAACTATGTATGATTGTGCTACGTTGTACTGCTGCGTTCAGTGATTGTGCTCCTTATTATTCTGCTTCTTTTTGATGCAAACGTCGAAAGTTGTGACAGTGATGCCAACCCCTGTAATAATTCCCATGGAGGGATTGACAATATTCTGTAAATAAAATAAAGAATATATATATATATATATATATATATATATATATATATATATATATATATATATATATATATACTTATATATACACTTCTATACATTTCTCGACAGTTATTTGATTAACCCTTGTATGTGCTTGAATTCTTATACATTTTTAGTTGACTTATGTTGCCTTCCTGATTTGCGCATCTGATACTTGTTTATTTTGTCTTTTTTTCTTGTGTGTTATATATGTTGTACCCACCCCCTCTGTAATGCCCTACGGGCCCTGAGGGTATTCTAATAAATAAATCAATAAACTTTGATGCGCGTTCTGTCGAGATTAACTGCAGTATTTTTGCAGATCAGGTACGTCTGTTGACAGAAAAATACATTCCTTATCGTACCATCCCTTCCAACACACATGCCCCTTGGTATAACTCGTATATCAAGCGCCTATCTAACAAAAAGAAACGGCTCTATCGTTCAGCTAAATCATCTTCTAACCAAGCGCGTTGGGAATCTCACGAAACTGATAATCGTACATACACATCTGCCCTAAAGGAAGCTAAAAATTATTACCTATCCCACACTCTACCAGACATGATCAAAACAGACATTCGCAAGTTCTGGCGCGTCATTAACCCCCCTTGCAATAGCACTATCATTCTAAAAGACACAAAAGGCAACATAATCATAAGTAACGCTTGCACAATCACTCCTAATGACGTATTTTTCAGTAATTTCTCAGTTTCAAGCAACATTCACCTACCGGACACCAGCGGATGCAACTATCTTATCATGGGTCCTGTAACAGTACATTCATCTGGCATTGCTAAACTTATTGATAAATTACCCTTTAACTCAGCTCCATACTTTGACGGCATCAACAGCAAATTTTTGAAAAGCACTATCGTCTTCAGCTCCATCATATTGACCAAACTCTTTCAACAATCCATAGACTCATCTACTCTTCCTTTGTATTGGAAAATAGGGAAGGTGGTTCCTCTGCACAAGTCCGGCAGCAAAAACTCAGTCTTGAATTACCGCCCAATCTCACTGACCAGCACCTGTTGCACACTTCTTGAACACGTAATTTTCACCAAACTGGTTAACTTCCTCAACTCCAACTCATTTTTCACCACAGCTCAACACGGTTTCTGTAAAACTCACTCATGCGAAACGCAACTAATATCATTTACCCGACGCTCAACAGGTAGAGATGCGGCGAGCGAGTGTGTACATCACTGAGAGTGGTAAACTTTCATGCGGACCACGTGCACTGTCTCAGGCAGATGCTGGCGACGTTTCGAACAGGAGGAGGCGTCGGGCACGACTTCGTACGTCACGTCGCTAAGACGGCGCAAAACCTTGTAGGGTCCGAAGTATCGGCGTAGAAGTTTCTCTGAGAGGCCTCGTCGTCGTACAAATGCCCCGTGCATAGTATCGTACCAGCCGTTCGTCCATTGGCCCCCAGAAGTATCATACCAGCCGAACGGCTGGTATGATACTTCTGGGGGCCAATGGACGACGCACAGCCAATGGACGACGCACAGCGTCTGCATAGGTACACGAGTTCGGATGGTGCGGTGGAGCGGAATATTGCGGAGGAGAGGCAAACGCTTGTCGAAGTTCACGGCGAACGACTTCAGCGACGGAGGCTACCGTGGACTCCTGCTGCGGGGGCGCCTGTGACTGAAATGTGTATTTTGCGTTCTCCTTCGCGATCTCCTCACGCACGATCTATTCAATAAGGTGCCGTAGAGAAAACTCGTTGTTTGCGGTAAGTGCGGCGGCGCCTGCAGCTGCGCCGGTGGCCGGGCGATCAGACTGTCGGTACCGTTGCTGTAGCGCACGCTCTACTGCGGTGGCCTCCCTGGTGAACTCGTACACTGTTGTCGGCGGATCGCGCACAAGACCAACAAATAGCTGCTCTTTGACGCCCCTCATGAGATGGCTTAGCCTTCGAGCCTCGGGCATGTTGGGGTCCGCACGGTGGCACAGGCGCACCATATCCTCAGCAAACATGGCGACGCTTTCATGCAGCTGTTGGGTGCATCCTCCAGGAAAGCGTTGTGCGTTTTCGCGTCGGTCCGCGTTACCGAAGGTGTCAAGAAACCGACGAAAAAACTCCCCCCGTGTCGTCAATGTTGCCTCCCGGCTTATGAACTACGTCTTCGCGCCGTCTTCAAGGGCGAAGTATACGTGGAAGAGCTTTCTATCGAGACTCCAGTAGTTTGATTTAGCTACCCGTTTGAACTGCTTAAGCCAGTCTTGCGCATCTTCGTTCGGTCGGCCATGTAATGGTTCAGGAATGCGCATATTCTGGACCGTCACCTGTGCAAAACTCCTTGCCATTTCTTGAGTAGGAGTGGTTGTCGGAAGTGTTGCTCCCTTTAAAAGGCCAAATTTTGGTTCAAGACCTTGAAGGCGACGGCTTGAGTGGTGCACAGGCGTATTCACGCGTGGCCGTCTCGTAAGGCTGGACTTGGGGCTTCTCACAGGGGGGCTGATCATGAGGTGGTAGTACCCGGCTCTTCCACCAGTGTCGTGGGTTATAAATTACAGGGGGTTTATTTGAAAACAAGGACAGTGGGACTTGTAGAGACGCTCTCACAGAAGGCCGCTAAGATTGTCGTCTTCTTCACTCTGCTGCGCTGCGCCTCTCGAGCAAATCCGCGTTCTTCGTTGTCGTCGCTATCTCGCCGCTAAATGCAGCTATGCACGCGGCAGTAATAACATACTGAAATGGATTGAATATTTTCTTTGTAACCGCCATCAGTTCGTTACTGCTAATAATCACGACTCACCTGTAACTGAAGTTCGTTCCGGCGTGCCTCAAGGATCAGTATTAGGACCACTTCTTTTTCAAATCTATATTAACGTCTTGCCATCTACATTGACATTTGAAAAATTGAATTGCTGCACAAACTTGAAGATAAACAAAGGAGACAGGAAAGAGCGCAGAAACTGTGCTCTTTCCTGTCTCCCTTGTTTTCCTTCAAGTTTGTGCAGCAATTCAATTTTTCAAGTATGAGCCAACAAGTCTGCAAAAAAGTATTCCATTGACATCACATGTTCACTTATTTGCTGACGATTGCGTAATTTACCGCGAAATAATCACTACTGACGATTCTAATGCTCTTCAATAAAATCTAAACCTTATAAGTGATTGGTGTAATACCTGGCGAATGCAACTAAATATTAACAAATGTAAAATTTTCCATGATCATTGAAATTCTACCACTCTTCCATTCTACCATATGAATAATATCCCATCGCCTTTGGCTGGGAGTTGCCTTCACGAAAGCTTATACCACGTTAATTGGAATTACTGACAGTGCGGCGTGCGATATTTGCGGCACCGACGAAAATATTCAACACCTGCTGCGCCAGTGCCCTTGTTTTGCCTCAGATAGACAAGTACTTGCCAACGCACTGCGGCGACTGGATGATCGGCCTCTTTCTGTGCAGGTGCTATTACAGCAACCTCCACATGCCTCGACAGCCCACAAGGCAGTAAAAGCCCTGCTGTGTTTCCTGAGAAAAACAGGCTTGTGTGAACGCCCTTATTTATTTATTTAGTACCCACAGCGCCAGAGGCATTACAGTGGGGGAGGGGTTTACAGTCAGTCTGGACAGTTCAATATTTTGTCATATATAAAGCGTGAAAAACGGTAATAGCAACAATAACAGCTACAGCAGATCGACAACATAAGTTATTCACAGCAGTATGCAGTATATGTGAGAAACAAGAACACTACAAGGTTGAGTCACTTCAACAGGAAAAATAAGTGATTTGATACCGGAGTATAGCCACAATTCCCTTCTGCATACAGTGTGAGGACAAAAGAAAGAAGAACAAAAGATAAGAACAGTAATACATACAGTACGTCCTAAAAAGATCAAAGAAACAATCATTTCAGCAGGGCAAAAAACATCTCATTCGAAACTACGTTGACGATGTCAGCAGGTAACCTATTCCAGTCGTGGATTGTTTTTGGAAAGAAAGATTTCTTAAAAAGTTCCGTGCGGCATAGAACCTCTCTTACTTTTCGCTCATGGTCCACGCGTTGGGACCTATATTTAGGCGGTATTATATATATGTCTCTCTGTATGTTAATCGTACCATAGTAAATGGAATGAAAAAGCTTCAGGCGCAGCTTTCTGCGTCGTTCTACCAGGGTATCCCATTTGAGTTCTTCCTTAGTTCTTGTTGCACTGAAATTAATTGTGTATTGACGGGACACGTACCTCGCACCGAGATTCTGAACTCTTTCAAGTTTAATAACGTCGCGCGCCGTCGTAGGGTCCCACACTACACAAGCGTACTCGAGGACGGACCTCACGTACGTCTTGTAGAGTAGCTCACGTGTGGACTGACTGAATGCACCAGAGTTCCTGCGAATGAAGCCCAGCATTTTTCCCGCCTTTCCGGTTACGTAGTTAACCTGCTTCTGCCACGATAATTCTGGGGTATACCAAACACCTAAGTATTTAAATTCGGTTACTTTACCAATTACAATGTTATTCAGGGTGTAGCAGTAATTTAGAGGGTTTTTCTTTCGAGTGAATGTCATATTGACAGTTTTCGTGAGGTTTAGCTGCATGTGCCACCTAGTGCACCATGTGCTGATTCGATCGAGGTCTTGCTGAATCAGGTTGAGGTCTTCCGTACCGTTAGTGATCCTATAAACCACACAGTCATCTGCAAACAGCCTCAACTGCGATGTCAAACCGTCGCCAATATCATTGATGTACAATAAGAACAGCAAAGGTCCCAGGACGGAGCCCTGGGGTACACCAGATGAAACGCTTTGTGCCCGTGACCGAACCCCATTTACAACCACGAATTGCCGGCGTAACGTTAGATATTCTTTAATCCATGAGACAACCGCCGGATTTATTTTATATGTGAGCATCTTTTCAATGAGTAATGAATGGGGTAGAACTCTACCCTTGACATGCGGTAGAGTTCTACACGCTCCAGTGAAATTACTGTCAGTCTCTCCCCCACCCATTTTTTTTCTTTTCCCTCTCTTCCCTCTGTCTCATCTTTTTGTCCCGTTCCCTGATCCCCCAGTGTAGGGTAGGCAACCGGATGTCTTTCTCGTTAACCTCCCTGCCTTCTCCCTTTTGTTGCTTCCTCCTCCAAGATCCTGTGAATTCACATAAATACTTAGGCATTCATATAACTTCAAACCTAACCTGGTCTCCTCATATTGAATACATAGCCAGTAGAGCTAACAGCACGCTAGGCTACTTACGTCACAAATTTTCTAACGCCCCGTCATCTTTAAAATTACTACTTTATCAGTCATTAGTGCGCACGAAACTAGAATACGCAGCAGCTGTGTGGGACCCACACAATGAAAACCTCATCTCCTCTCTAGAACTCATTCAAAACAATTTCTTTCGTTTCATTTATTCCAATTATAACCGCACTTCCAGCATATCTTCAATGACAGCTAACCTATGTCTTCCATCACTAGCATCACGGAGAAAAATAGCTCGCTTAACTCTGTTTCATAAGATATACCATCACCCATTTCTTTATAATAACTTCATTTCACAGCCACATTACTTATCGCACCGTGTAGACCATCGCTTCAAAGTCGGAATTCAAGCAGGAAACACAAACACCTTTAGTCATTCATTTTTCCCTAGAACATCTCGACAATGGAACCACCTTCCCAATGATATAGTCACCATCATTGATAATATACTTTTTCGAAAGGATATAGCTAACATTGTTTAACATGGAATTCATACCACCTTACTATTGTTTAAAGTTCCATGAACAGAAATTAATGTCATGTTACTTTGTTGGTTTTTTAATATTATTGCAAAGCATTTCCTTGCTACATGGTGTCTGCTGCTAGTTCTAGTCGTTTGTTTTATTGCACTGTTGTTCTTGTTCTGTTACTTACTACCCAAGTTTGTACAATTTTCCGTTCACCACTCCCCTCTGTAATGCCCTCGGGCCTGGAGGGTAGAATAAATAAATAAATAAATATATATATATATATATATATATATATATATATATATATATATATATATATATATATATATATATATATATTGAAAAATAGAGTACGATGCACGTTGGTTTTGCATGGTATATTCTGACTGACGTTCCGGCTATTGGGGACCAGCCCTTTGACACACACACACACATATATATATATATATATATATATATATATATATATATATATATATATATATATGTATATATATATATATATATATATATATATATATATATATATATATATATATATTTGAGGAAAGCCGAGACTGGTCGTATATTTCCTATTCCAACAAACAAAGATAAAAGAAAGAAGATGGGCTACACTACACGTAGGTTAGGGCGTTTGTTTTTGTCGAGATGTTTGGAAAGCCATTACGTGAGCAATAGAGAAGCGTATAGGCCTTGTTTCTTGCACTCAAAGGAGCACAGTGTAGGAAAAAACAAAGCATTATCACTGCCATTAGCTTGCTTAGGGTGGCAGGGGGGGGGCTTTGTCGCAGCAGTATCAGCTTGAGAAGCGGAGTTCAGCGGACGTTTGCTGTTTCGCAGGATGGCGTTTCTGCAGCAGTATGTTATTTGTCAAGTTACATGATGCATTATTGAATGCACCGGAAATACAGATACAGATAATAATTTTGCTACAGCATCACAATATATATATATGTATATATATATATATATATAGATATCTATATATATATATATATATATATATACATATATATATATATATACGGTATAAAAAGAGGTCGACAAACGTGTGAAAAAACACTAGTTTTACTAACGTTTCGGCAGGTGGGCCTGCCTTCGTCGAAGTGCACGCCTTCGTCGGAGTTCACTCCGACGAAGGCAGGCCCACCTGCCGAAACGTTAGTAAAACTAGTGTTTTTTCGCACGTTTGTCGACCTCTTTTTATACCGTATATATATATATATATATATATATATATACATATATATATATATATATATATATATATTATCATCAGCGTGGCTACGTCCACTGCAGGACAAAGGCATCTCCCATGTTCCGCCAGTTAACCCGGTCCTGTGCTTGCTGCTGCCAATTTATACCCGCAAACTTCTTAATTTCATCTGCCCACCTAACCTTCTGTCTCCCCCTAACCCGCTTTCCTTCTCTGGGAATCCTGTTAATTACTCTTATTGACCAGCGGTTATCCTGTCTACGCGCTACACGCCCGGCCCATGTCCATTTCCTCTTCTTTATTTCAGCTATGATATCCTTAACCCCCGTTTGTCCCCTAATCCACTCCGCTCTCTTCTTGTCTCTCAAGGTTACACCTATCATTTTTCTTTCCATTGCTCGCTGCGTCGTCCTCAATTTAAGCTGAACCCTCTTTGTGAGTCTCCAGGTTTCTGCTCCGTAGCTAAGTACCGGCAAGATACAGATGTTATATACCTTCCTCTTAAGGGATAATGGCAATCTACCTGTCATAGTTTGAGAGTGCTTGCCGAATGTGCTCCACCCCATTCTTATTCTTCTAGTTACTTCAATCTTGTGGTTAAGCTCTGCGGTTATTACCTGCCCTAAGTAGACATAGTCTTTTACAAATTCAAGTGCACTATTACCTATCTCGAAGCGCTGTTCCTTTCCGAGGTTGTTGTACATTACTTTCGTTTTCTGCAGATTAATTTTAAGACCCACCTTTCTGCTCTCCCTGTGTAACTCCGTAATAATGAGTTGCAATTTGTCCCCTGAGTTACTCAGCAATGCAATGTCATCGGCGAAGCGCAGGTTACTAAGGTATTCTCCATTAACTCTTATCCCTAACTGTTCCCATTCTAGGCTTCTGAAAACCTCCTGTAAGCACGCAGTAAATAGCATTGGGGAGATTGTGTCCCCCTGCCTTACACCCTTCGTGATTGGTATTCTGTAGCTTTCTTTATGAAGCACTATGGTAGCAGTTGATCCCCTCTATATTTCTTGAAGAATGTTTATAAATATTTCATCTACGCCCTGATTCCGCAGTGTCTGCATGACGGCTGATATTTCTATTGAATCAAACGCCTTCTCGTAATCTGTGAAGGCTATGTATAGTGGTTGGTTATACTCTGAGCATTTCTCTATTACCTGATTGATAGTATGAATGTGGTCAATTGTTGAGTAGCCTGTTCGAAATCCTGCTTGTTCCTTTGTTTGATTGAATTCTAATGTTTTCTTTACTCTGTTAGCAATTACCTTTGTAAATAGCTTGTACACTACAGAGAGCAAGCTGATCGGCCTGTAATTCTTCAAGTCCTTGTCATCTCCTTTCTTATGTATTAAGATGATGTTAGCGTTCTTCCAAGACTCTGGTACCCTTCCCGCCAGGAGACACCTCGTAAACAGGGTGGCTAGTTTTTCTAACACAATCTGTCCTCCATCTTTCAGCAGATCTGATGTTACCTGATCCTCACCAGCAGCTTTGCCTCTTTGCATGCTCTCCAAAGCTTTTCTGACTTCTTCTATCATTACTGGTGGGGTGTCGTCTGGGTTACTGCTAGTTCTTATAGTATTAAGGCCGTGGTTGTCTCGGCTACTGTACAGATCTCTGTAAAACTCCTCCACTATTTTAACTATCCTATCCTTATTGGTAGTTATTTTGCCTTCTTTGTCCCTTAGTGCATACATCCTACTTTTGCCTATCCCAAGTTTTCTCTTCACTGCTTTGACACTTACTCCGTTTTTCAGAGCGTGTTCAATTCTCTCCATGTTATACCTTCTTACATCGGAAACCTTACGCCTGTTAATCAACTTCGAGAGCTCTGCCAGTTCTATTTTGTGTGTTGTACTTGAGACTTTCATGATTTGACGCTTCTTAATGAGATTCTTTGTTTCCTGGGAAAGCTTGCCAGTGTCCTGTCTAACTACCCTGCCTCCAACTTTCACTGCACACTCCGTAATGATACTCGTCAGATTATCATTCATTGTATCTATGCTAAGGTTGGTTTCCTCACTAAGAGCCGAGTACCTGTTCTGAAGCGAGACTCTGAATTCCTGTACTTTCCCTCTCAGTGCTAGCTCATTGATTGGCTTCTTGCGTATCAGTTTCTGTCGTTCCTTCTTCAAGTCTAGGCGAATTCGAGACCGTACCATTCTATGGTCACTGCATCGTACCTTGCGAACCACTTCCACATCCTGCACGATTCCTGGGTGTGCGGTCATTATAAAGTCTATTTCGTTCTTATTTTCGCCATTAGGGCTCCTCTATGTCCACTTGCGGTTTTCTCGTTTTTGGTAGAAGGTATTCAAAATCCGCAAATTATTGCGTTCTGCGAATTCTACTAGTAGCTCGCCTCTGGCGTTTCTAGTGCCGATGCCATAATCTCCTACTGCCTGGTCTCCAGCCTGCTTCTTCCCTACCTTTGCATTAAAGTCGCCCATCACTATAGCATACTGTGTTTTTACCTTACTCATTGCTGATTCCACGTCTTCATAGAAGCTTTCAACTGAAGCGTCATTATGGCTGGATGTAGGCGCGTAAGCCTGTACCACCTTCATCTTGTATATTTTATTCAGTTTAATTACGATACCTACCACCCTTTCATTAATGCTATAGTATTCCTCTATGTTGCCAGCTATGTCTCTGTGAATTAGGAACCCCATCCCAGTTCTCTTCTGTCAGCCAAGCCCCGATAGCAAAGGACGTGCCCGTTCTGTAGCACCATATAGGCCTCATCTGTCCTCCTAACCTGACTGAGCCCTATTATATCCCATTTAACACCCTCTAACTCCTCGAATAGTACAGCTAGACTGCTCTCACTAGATAAGGTTCTAGCGTTAAACGTTGCCAAGTTCAGATTCCAATGGCGGCCTGTAGTGCAGAGATTCTTAGCACCCTCTGCTGCGTTGCAGATCTGACCGCCGCCGTAGTCAGTTGCCTCGCAGCTGCTGAGGACTGAGGGCCGTGAGTTATTTGGCGTATCCATGTGGGAAGTAGTGGCCAGATACTGCACCAGAATGGCCAATCCTTCTCTGGTGAGGGAGTGCGTTCCCGGCGGTGGTTACCGGTGAGGCCACACCTCAGGCCTCTTATTGTAGTTCCATATATATATAGGCATTGCAGAGAGTAAACAACATAGTGTAAAAGATATATATATATATATATATATATATACATATATATATATATATATTGCAAGGAGTAAACAACATAGCGTAAAAAATACATGTTCAAAACTGCCCAGCCGGGGTAATGAGCATGCAAAGAAATGCGCAGCTGGGCTTTTGACATGCCGACACAAATTGTGGCCGCATTTATGTGAATCTTTGTTTGTTTTTTCGGTTATTCAGCACGTGTAGGCAATTAAGCCTTCTGTGAGTGCAGAAGATATATATGCGTACATTTATGAATACCAAGTATTGATGTGGAAAGGTCAGGCTTATTCAATGTGCCGACCTGTCACTGAGGATTGGGAAAAGAAAAATAACTGTGATCAATCGCGGTGTCTGCCATCTTTATGGGCAAAAAGAATAATAAGTACACTTCAGGGGCAACGTTTGCAACACTGCGAACCGCAAGTAATACAAGCAATCAACGTTTGTTTGAAAGATGACTTTTCCCAAATATACTACGAAATTCGAGCTTTATGTACACATGTGGTTGAGCGCTGGAAGACCTATAAGCTCCCAAATACTTATACTTGAGCGCGAGAAAAATGTCAAAACAATGTTTCGGCTGGGTGAGAAAAAGTAATAAAATGAAGCGATAAAGAATACGCACACACACACACACACACACACACACACACACACACACACGCACACACACACACACACACACACACACACACACACACACACACACACACGAAACAACCGACAAATATGGCATTATTGGCAGATCAGGTTGAGCTAAAGGGGATGGAGGTCGGCAATGAGATTTAATGAGGAGGAGCGGTGATGGATATGGCTTACCAACTTCTTCCACTGTCCACCTAAAGAATTCGCAACCCTCCTCCCCCCTTCCCGTTCCCCTTTTCCATACATAGCTGACACCTCTATATGGTGAGATAAGTTTTCGTGAATGAGATAGGAAGGACATCATTTTTTTTTCAATCTCTATGAAAGCCATGCCTTAGAAAAGGCTGTTGTCTCTATAAGTTCATCATATTCTTCTACTATATTAAAATTATTTCTTGATTTTCTAAGTACTATCGTACAGTCGAAAACGTAAGTTATACCAATTTTAGTATTTTATTCTATAGAAATTCATACTAACTTACTTGCATATGTGTGCCTTTTGAGGAGCAATGACATATGGTAAGGTGAATGTATAAATGATGAGAATTCAGGCGTAGTAATATTGGATTTGCTCTGCAAATATTTTACATTAACACGATATTTGTTCACTCAGTGGCGTTGCGGAAAATCGTGTTCTTGAGTTTTTCATTGACCCTCACTTTATTTTTCCATTGAGTCAGAATATTCGCAGTGCCTTTAAAAGCGGCGGATAAGTAATACATCTACCACTCCAGCATAGGTGTCCTGGAAATAACTAAGGTAAGGTAGCAACTGTTGTTAAATAATTCTTTACTGCATAATACATGGTACACTTTGATAGAGAGAGCTGAGTATCTGCCTCTTCGGGCAGTTGCGAATTACTATCCCTAGTACGCTTGCTCCTAGACGGAAGCGGGCCCTCGGCTTAGTAATTATTCTTTCAGTCGCGCTTAACGAAGTGGGCAACTACAAAAACCTTATTTTCCAACTTGCGTACCCGTGCGACACAAATGGTTGTACTCAATTATGCATTTCATACAATTCACAGCAGTCCAATTACTTACGACTCAAGCACGCTTGTCCTAATGATATGTGACGTCAGCGTTTCGTACAGTCGCACATCATTTTTCACTCACTTCTTTGAATGTTCAATGCAACGAAGCTTGTTTTACCAGAAGAACTATATAGTACTGTTTCTACAAGTGCGGTTGAAATAATAAAAAAAACCTTTCCGTTTGGCGTCGCGCTACAAATGGGAGGTTGTTTGTTTTCCTTTTATCAAACGCTTCCGTCACTTTTCGGAATCCTCAGAACTCATTTGCAATAATTGTGTTCATGTGTTTCGAGTTGTCGATGAATTCGCTCACGTGCTAGTTTCCTGTATAGCTGAATTGATTGAGGGCCGCCCCAGAGGTATTGATTGCGGTTTCTAAACGCAGACCAGGACAAATTTTTTAGCAACTACGAAGCTTTTTGTTCGCAGAAATCCGTTCCAATTTCCTTGCAGTTTCTAGCTACAAACGGGTGGTTGTCTATATACCTTTTTTAAACACTTCTGACACCCTCGGGTGCCTAAGACTTCATTTGCACATATTGTGTCCATGTGCTTCGAGTTGTCGATAAATTCACCATCACGCTGGTTTCCTGGATAAACCAATTAACTGAGCAACCGCCCCATATGCAGTGGTCTCGCTTGCAAACTCCAGACCTGATTGAATTTTTTAGCAAGTAAGAAGCTTTTTTTTCTCACAAATTCATTTCGATTTCCTTGTGACTTCGCGCAGCAAACGGTTGGTTGTGCAATTTTATTTTTTAACACTTCCGCCACCTTTCGGGTTCCTATGAACTCATTTGCAATACTTGTGTCCATGTGCTTCGAGTTGTCGATGAATTCGCCATCACGCTAGTTTCATGATTGACTGAATTGATTGAGGGACTTTCCCACCACGTGCATTGGTCTCAGTTTTGAACCCCGGACCAGGCTGAATTGTTTATGAACTAAGAAGGTTTGCTTTCTCAGAAATTCATTCTAAAATCTTTGTGTCTTCGAGGTACAAACTGGTAGTTGCGTATTTTTCTTTTTTATACACTTCCGCCACCTAGTGGGTTTCCTCCGAACTCATTTGCAATCATTGTTTCCATGTGCTCTGAGTTATCGATGAATTCGCCCTCTGGCTAGTTTCCTGGTTAGCTGAATTAGTAGAGAAACCACCCCAGAGGCATTGGTCTCGATTTCGAACCCTGGACCGGTATGAACGTTTTGTAAAATAGGAGCTTTGTTTCTTAGAAGGCCGTTCGGATTTCGTTGTAGCTTCGGGCTACAAACTGGTGGTTGTTTATTTTTCATTTTATAACATTTCCGCCTTCTTGTGTGTTTCCGTAGAACTTGTTTGAATATCTGGGCACTGTTATAATGGTCCCACATCAAGGTTACGTCACATGTGCTTTTTCCTTTTTATTTGTACCTTATGCTGGAGGAGTGACGTCCCCGCAAAGGTGGACTGGATGCCGGGCCTCTCAAAATTGTTGTGTCCATTTCTTCAATTCACTCCGCGGCAAAAGAAGACCTCCCCACCCCTCCTCGGGTTAATGCGCATTTCGTAGAGGAGTTCCTGGAATAATTCTGTCGATGGTTCTCGTGGGTCCACCACGCACGCACTAGGACCAAGTGGCAGCCTCTCTTGTCTATGGCCACTACAGCCACGAAGTGTTGTGCACACCTTCCAGTTTTGTGGCATGAGGGTGCACAAGAGATTTTTTGTTCTATTCATGCGAAACTGCTGTAGCCGTGGAGCCGCGCCGGGCCTGACATTCCGTCAGTCTCCATCGCTCCTGGGGTCATTACCGTGTTTTCTGTGGATGTCGCTTGCGGCGTTCAAGGAAGAAGCGGTGACGGTCAATAACTGTGAAGGAAACACTGTGCCGGACATGTCAAAACCCTGCTTGTGCATGGAGTCGTCAGGTGCTGTAAACGTGGGCGCCATGGCGAGACGCTTTTCAGCACAGCGCTCAAAACACTGCACATCAGCCATTACAGACGGCACGCTTTTTCTGAAGGTACGGAACATCTGCATGGTTGCCCATAATTCAGGCATCGTCGGACAGGCCACCAATTTCCTTATCTAAACTCAGTGCCTATACATTTTTGTTTGTTTCACTTTGCTCTAGAGAGGGCTTCCCGCTGATGTGGGTTGCGGGGGCAGTCGTCAGAGTTGACACACACCAACCGACAGGGAAGTATGTCGTATGAAGAGCGACAATTGGTAGGTGCCATGGAGGGGAGGAACAGGGTCCTACGAAAAGGGACCGAAGGAACACGGATCAAAGTCTGACGGTGCGTTGATGGTTGAATGTTGTGATGAAATAGAGATGATAGAGAGAGCGGATGGCAAAGGAAGACCTTTTGACGCAAAGAGGTAGCGATGAGACGCGATGAGGTGATGACTAAGGCAATGAGCTTTCTGTATACCTCTCCATACAGGTAACTCTCCACCCAAATACACTCAAATAATGGAAACTGAAACTGAAACTGAAATGACGCTAGGATGAGGAAGGAAACTTCAAGACGAAAGTCGATGAGGCGAATCGTTAGAAGGTTGTGAAACACGACTAACAGAGAAATGACTGAGAGACATGAGGAAGGCCACGACGATGAAGACGATGAAGACCTGGATGAATTATAGAGTGGCTCCCGGAACGAATTCTGAACCCCGACTCCAACTTCCAGCTCCGAGGCCCCCTACAATGGACCTTTCGTGAGAACTTTGTCACCCTGATTCAGACGAGCTTTGCCGCAAGGTAGGTAGCTCGTGGAGACATTGCGCGGTTTTATTAACTAATAACTTCGTCATATATGTCTCGTCGTGTGTTTACTTTGTATTGTTGCAGTTACTTTGCTCATGTATCTTGTATAACACGTCTCGAGTGATTTATTCATGTATAATGATTTTGCGTAGTGGTTGTTGCATGTGAGCAATATTTTTGTACACTATTCGCACTTACTTTTAAAAGAAATGCGTCAGTTATTAAGGAAACAAGGGTCATGAGGTCTTTTTCTTCCAGGCCTCAGCACGAATCCATGTATGTAAAAAGTTTTGAAGATCCATAAGCAAGAGGGAACCAAGAAAAGGGGTTGAGTGGCCTTCCCTCTCTTCGGTGGATATTCATGTACAAATATTCCCCGCCACGCATGAGTGGCGGGGACAGTCTCTGAGAGAATAGAGTGCAAACGAAGCCGGGGACAAGTAATGACAACACACATTACGTTGACTTACAACAGTTTGTATTATAAAAGGAAATCATGAACATTGATATCTATGCCACTCACACCCGTGATGACGAGGAAAACGAGAATGACTTTTACAGAAGGTTATACAGCAAGCGCCTCTGTGCACAATGATGTGCCAATTGTGGTCGGCTTAGATACGATATTTCACGAGGACAAAGCGCTAATGAAGGAGTACTGACATGTAGACTCTCCAACTTTGCGATGAAATCTGTTTCAGTAATATCGCGTGTACAGAGAATTTTACTAAGCAAACACATCTCTTTCTTAAAAGAAGGGCGCGCATCCGTAGTAACCACTGTGGATGCTAATGTAGCCCACCTTGCACACGTTGTTACGGTGCTCTTTAGACGGTCATTTTCATGTAGTCACTGAGACTCATACAGACTGCTTGGTCAATGATGTTTAATGGCTGACATCATGTTGCTGGTGTTACTGCCCATAATATAGCGAGGTGACAATGTAGCCTTTACGTCAATACGACAACAATCAGTGAGGTATTCATAATAAGGAATAATGTAAAGCAATTCAATATATCGTTTAGATTGCGTAAAATGTGCGAATGAAAAAAACATCTCACTGAATAACAGGCTCCGTGAGATCACCATGAGCTGTATTTTTCTTTGCTTTGAAGTGGTGAATGCAGTTGAACTACTTTTATCATCACGCACAAAAGGACTGTTTTACTGCATACAGTACAATTTTCGGTGACTTTTAAGGAGCCGTAAAAAATAATCGTTGCTTCAGACATGTTCTGGATAACATCTGAAGATGAACCTAAAGCAGCACTCACTCTTTCATCATGTTTGGAAGAAATGCCGAAATTTCGAAAGCCCATTTCTTGGCATGTTTCATTTAGGTAATGAAAAATCCTGTCTCTGCAGCTGAAGACATGGGCGGCCTGTTTGGAAACTTTCATACTTTTGGGGCTATTGCCCTAATATGTACGCTTCTGACTGTTCTGTTCCTCGATTATATGCGATACAGCTTACCCGTGCTTTGCAGGATCCGAAGAACAAACTTGCGCGTCTTCCAGTCGATCCAAGCCCAAGTACTGAGAATATGCCTTGGTCTCCTGAGATGTGCGTCTACAGCAGCGACAGTAATCATTGCGCATGATTATCGAGTCAACGCATACATCCACGTAGACGCTTTGAGAATGCACATAAGACATTTTGCTCGGCTTCCATCTCATCACCTCGCCTTGCTTCGAACTTCTAGGCCCTACTCAGCGTTCAGCGCAACTGTAGCTCAGCACTGCGCAGTGCTATCAATGCACTTCATGCATGCAGCACAGCCGCCGTTACCATTCTGGTGCCTACACCCACTCAAAGCCCTTCTTGCAATTCCTGGCATCCAAAATAAGAAAAAGTCGTCGCATCTAGCCCTGCAACAGGCCACATTACTCTTCCTGCAAGAGAAGCACAACGGACGCCTTCACATTTACACGGATGGCTCGGTGTCTTCAGTAAGCTCAGCAGGGGCGGTGGTTATTCCCGCGAGGCACATCACAATTAAATTTATGACATCGCATTTGACGTCGTCGACAGCTGCAGAACTCGCCACCATACGTGCAGCTCTGGAGTTTATAGTTGAAGAACCTTCGGGAACTTGGTCTATCTTCTCGAACTCAAAGGCAGCTCTTCAATGTCTTATGTCACCCTTTAGCCATAGACCTAATGAACACTTCGTAGTTGACATAAGGCTTCTTCATCACCAAGCTATCGAGAAACAGCACAGCACATAGTGTATCAGTTGATACCAGGTAATTGCGGTATATATGGCAATGACCACGTAGACGAGGCCACTAGATCTGCACATGACGGTACCCAATACAAAGCCATCCCGTTCTCCAGAACCGACGCAGCTACAAGATTCGTTTGTTTGCACGTGACCTCGCACTGGTATGGTGGAACTCAACAGACTTCACAGACGTGCGCCTGCATAACTTGGATCCCGATCTGCAGCTTCGTCTTCCCCCAGGCATATCTCGAGCTGAGGAAACTCTTCTATGCCGCCTGTGGCTTGTAGTGGCCTTCACGAACGCATACCCCTATCTCATTGAAATGGCTAGCTCTTCTACATGCACTTACTGCAGCTGCGAAGAAACCATCGCGCACCTTCCATGTGAGTGTACCCATATTAATGCTCAAATACAAGAGCTGACTACAGCTCTGGATAGACTGGGTGATTGGCCTTTGTCGGAACAAAAAATTCTGGGTCATTGGCCAAGCCCATGCTCCGCCCAGAATTTGAAAGCCTTGCTGCGCTTTTTGCGGACAACTGACCTCAGAGACAGTTATAATTTTTGATGTTGCCTTTCCTCTGTCGCATTTTTTTGGTGATTTCTCTGTCTCTCTCTCTGTCATCGCAACATTTACTTTTAACATCTTTTAATCCCCTCACTCCTTTGTTCAGTACAGGGTAGCCAGCCGGTCTAAGAACTGGCTAACCTCCCTGTCTTAGCGATTAAACTTTCTTTCTCCTCCTCCTCGTTGTGACAACATGACTCTTTTCCTTTAGTAGCAATGATGCACGTGCACGAAAACTAGTGATGAGAAATATTGTTGCAGCGTGTTTTCCAGAAGCTTAACCGCCTCTATCATGGCCTGACCGAGCTGATGAATTGAAGTTAAACAACAGATAAATAAAAAGGAAGGCAGACAGCTCAGACTTGATGCCACTTGCAGTTTTTGACAAAGTATTAATACGCAATCAATGTAAATATTATAAATAAATCTCGAATATTTATTAAACTTAAGTAATAAGTCAGTTGTGAAGAAATGCTTACCATGGACCCATTGTGAGTAAACACCCAAAAATCACCTTGAATGTTCTCGTGTTTTGCTTTAAAAAAAGCAATGACGGCAGTTATTCAACTCGGTATTTCAGTATTTTGGTGCATACCCTGGAAGATAATATTCAGGAAAGATGTCATTGAAATAATAATAATAATAATAATAATAATAATAATAATAATAATAATAATAATAATAATAATAATAATAATAATAATAATAATAATAATAATAATAATAATAATAATAATAATAATAATAATAATAATAATAATAATATAATAATAATAATATTAATATATTACATGACCTTTAAGATGGATCTCTTTTTTGGTCTGTACTTTAGTCACAAAGCATCCGATACTGACAGCACTTGCTGCAAAACATTCAAAAAGGGTGAAAATTTAATATCTTGTCCCGTTTTTCATTGTGCATTGAAAACAAACAAGAACAGACGAGAAATAATCAGAACACCCTTAGGAGAAAAGATAGCTTGCTTCTATAAACTGTTAAAAAGTCCGATCCCTGGTGGCGTGTGAAATGGGACTAGTAAAGATTTGCAATGGGTATGAAGATCCCTAATAACATACCCTAGAGCAGTATGCAGTCTGTTATTGTACAAGATATTTGGGAAGCAGCTTTTATTTATGCTTAATAATTTATTCTGCATTGGATATCATAGT
The DNA here is from genome assembly GCF_043290135.1 of Rhipicephalus microplus. NCBI lineage: Eukaryota > Metazoa > Arthropoda > Arachnida > Ixodida > Ixodidae > Rhipicephalus > Rhipicephalus microplus. Next base: position 142,147,899 of record NC_134704.1, on the reverse strand, counting down.
ATGGGCGTGCCATTGAATTCTTCTTCTTCTTCAATGCCAAAAAGCCACATTTAAAACAGATACTTTAAAACGAAATTCAAGGCCGCGTGCTGCGATATACAATTAGGTTTGCGTGTTCTTGGTATAGCCTTGCCTACCAATCGGCAGGATTTTTTGATGATGCCCTGAATGTTTTGCAGGTTCCTTTAGAAACCCACCATACAAGCTTATTGATCCACAAAAGAGCAACAGAGTTGTGCTAAAGAAAAGAATCAGAGAACGTGATACGATTTCCAAAACACCATAGAATACATTCTTTAGATAAGCAAACGTACTATCGAGTGAATTAGGAAAAAAGAAATTAAGGCCACTAAAGTTTATGAAAGCAGCTATCAGCACATGACCCGGTGCTCTTCGCATTTATGGAGGAGAAATCGGAAGACTTATTTAAATGCTGAACCAAGCAAACAGTAATATACCAGTAAACGGGGATATCGAGGAGAAAAACTAAAGCTTAATAGCCTGGCGAAAAGTTTGCGCATGCTATGGATATGTTCAAAAGTAGTGAAAATAGGTCAATCAGAAATCTTGGAGCATACTTCTATTCACAAAAAGCATATAAGGACGCGAAATAGAGAATACGACATTTAATTCCAAATCAAGAATGCACACCTGTCTGAGCCCTAAATGAAACTTGTATCAACAAGTGTTGTCATTTGTGCCACATGCGGCTGAAACTGGGAATATACAACAGCAACAAGAAAAAAACTCCACAGAGAGTTTAGAAACACGCTCCTGCACAATTGAGCAGATAATTAAAAGCGTAACGTATAGAGATCGCAACAAAGATGTATGAATTAAAACCAGTCCAGTGAAAGCCGATATCTTAAAAGACAAAATGAAATAATTAGACGAAGTGAAATAAATAGACCAAGGAAATGAAAAAGAATAGCCAACAAGGCTGTGACAAAAGGCATGGTAAAGAGAGTTGAATGTTTGAAAGGGAACCACTGCATTGCTTCAAATCGGTAGTTGCAACCTTATTGAACCCTTTTGCACACTTTCTGAGTTCTCGTTTCTCAAGGTATATGTTAGTGAAATATGAAGTTCCCATATTTAAATGAGACAACTTATCAGACCGGGGCACTATTCAAGCTAATATTTATTTGACTATTGTCAGTGTTGTTTAGGTTTGAACAAAAAACTGGAAACTCGTCTTATTGCTGTTGAGAGACAATTTGTTTTGTACAAACCAAAACGCAATTTTCGCTAACAAAGTCACATCTCTAGGCCAACAGTAGACTATAAAGAAGATATTGTCAAGAAAACACCATACGAATCAAAACTGAAGTACAGTGCTTCGCTTTGTGTAAGTCGTGCTATAGTAATTCGAAACCCACTAAGATAGCCAAGTGAGAAGGCGGTGTTTGGGTTGGATGTCTGGTTTTATCTTTCCTGATTCTCGCTCTGACAAATGTGCAGCCCCGCTAATTGCCATTCCTCACCCAGCCGAAGAAATTGGTTATAACCTCTTCGAAGCGATTGCAAATGAATTCGGACGGGACGAGGAGAAAGCCCACGACAGATTTCAGCCGGTGTGATGCAGCGTGGCATCTAAAGGCTGGTGCAAACGCCAATAAAGAAAAAAAAGCGTCTTGTTTGAAAGTGGAGGAAACATGTCGCGACTATAACACAGTCTGTCTAGCTATAAGCGAACCAACATTGAGATTTATATTTCTCTTTACTCCTTTGTGCCGTAATGGTTTATAAAAAAAGACGGGAAGAAATTTCGCTACCGAATGTCACAGAATTAAGTAACAAATGGAAAAAGGAGTCTGAACTATCTTCAATACACCTGCACATGCATAGTAATTTTTCGTCATCGTTTTCTTTTGAACTCTGCGAAGTCGAAAACAAAATGGCTGAATGCGATAAGGATGACACTCGCTGCAACAAAATAACAAACGACACCTCACTGGTTAGCTATGATATCAGTAGCTATCGTATTTTTTTCACGTTGTATGCAAGATGTCTAACTTGCTATTAGCAAAGTGGGTATTCCTTAACACCAACGTATCACCCGCCGCAGTGGGCAATCTTGATGTCCAAAATATAGGACGCCTGAACTCCGTGCTTGTCAGACCTCTGAATGCATTCAGGCTGATCCAGATGTGTAGCACTTGTCAAAGCTCCAGGTTTCTTGTTACTTTGGTCTAGAAACCTACCCAAATCACTTAGATAATGTGTTAGGGGTGTGTAATAGCGATATAGTACGTAATGACTTTCAATTGGTTTTATGAGATACATTATTGGTGCGTGATGGAGTTAGAAGATGACGACACAGGGCAGTTAAATCAACTTGGCCTTTGAAACGTGGGCGGAATAAATTCTGGCGCTGCAAAGCAGAATTTGACATTTTTATGATGTTCGATCTTCAAAATGTTCAATAAGTAGACGGTGGCCAATCAATGGCGTTGAGGACATGTGTATCGCCGGCGCAAAGACTTGTTACGGGACCGTTTAGGCGTTGTAACTAATACGTAAATGCTGTTAGTTTCACAACTATAACTTGCATTGCCAGGGTAAGAATAAATTATTATTTTGAAATTAACCATATTTCACTTATAACCACTAAGCGCTGAAGTGCTTTATATAGAAAATGGAACCATTTTTCTTGTATACTGATAGTATGCTAAAAAAACATTTTCGTGCTCTTGAGGATGCAGTAAACCCAAATCAACAAGAAACAAACATTTCTGATGGTTCACAAAATCAGGGCTTAAAGGGTCAAGAAGTATACCAAATGCATACTTACGTTAAAATTAACTCACGGGAACATTAATTCACAGTTGTGTAACGTAGCGTTTATTTTATAAAATAAGATAGCCTATTTGATTTAGTACTGAAATGGCGACCACAACAGTAGATAACAGGACTTTAATTATGCTGCGCGTCCTTTAATTAAAAACCAGGTAAATTTGAAGCGACCCACCAACGCTTCCACGCTTGCTTGTATACAGGGTGCGCATAAGCATGACTTTAGACCCAAATTTGTTTTCTTTCAATTTATAGAAAAATCAATACGAAAGAGTAAAGGAAACCACCAATATGTCCAGTGTGTTTTCATTGGTTTGATTGTCGGTCGCTTTCGTTACTTTGTCCTATGAAAGAGGATTGCTAGGACAACTTTCATAGCTTTGTACTTTCGTACCAGCCGGCTTGACGCCTTAGATAGCAAGCGAACGTTTATTGGCCAGCCGCCACTTCGTACGGAGTTCACGTTCCGGGCATGTGATGTCTGCATTTGATTTCCAATGCCCTCTGGCAAGAGGAACGTTCTGCACTGACTACCTATACTATAAGTAGACCTGTTTACCACTCCCACAAAATAAGAGCACGTAAATACCATAGGAAGAATTGAACAAAGGAGCCCCCTCCATCGTAGCTCAAATGGTAGAGCATCGGAAACGTAACTCGAGGGCTGTTGGTACGGACCAAAACGGCCCAAGAGGTAACTTTTATCCCACTGTTTTTCTTTCACTAAATTTTCGTGAGAACATTCACAACGTAACAATGAAACCACATATTTCCACGTTCTATTCCCCAAGCTTTGTTATCGCCCCAATACATACATAATTCTCAGCGCAAACCACGCCTGCAGTTTTCGAGAAGCTTCAGGACTGTAGTAGATCATTTCAATAAGATCACGCCCACTCCGCGAACTGTAATGATTATTCTGAAACACTCGTCATCACCAGTAATAACGCTAGAACAATCGATGGCAAGAGTATAAACGCCGACGCACTTCACCGCTTGTCAGTAGTTGATCGACGGCCGACGCTGCATTCGCCGCTTACCTGGTGCCGGGATTCCCGCGACCAGGCACGCTGCCAGTCGTCGACCCCATCTCGTCGAGCATCAAGCGAACCCCTGGACAACCCCCCGGCTCTGTCCAGGCCTTCATCGTGAGCCAACGCCCGGACACCACAGCGCAAGCCGTGGGAGCCAGGACCAGGACGAATGTGTGATTGCTTTCGCAGCGCCACCGCCGAGAGCTCATTGCGTTAACTCCAGTGATCCAGAGGGGAGCACCGTCGACGACATCATAGATGCCCTCGAAGCAGTAACCGGCCCAGCCGGTATCAAGTCCCTCGAGCACACGGGAGGTGCAAAGTTCGGCGCCGCAGCCGCAAGCGTCCACGCAGCCACCAAGCTCAAGAGCCGGGGCGCCATTCTCTTGAACGGCGAATCAGTTCCACTTGTAAGCGTAGGTCCTGAAATAGTCCACGTCACAGTCTTCCGGGTACCGCTGTGGGTAGGCGACGTAGCCCTAGCGACTGCTCTCTCCGCCTACGGCAACGTGCAAAATATCCACTAGCCAGTGTTCAAGGGCCTCCCTGGGGTTGGCACAGGTGTCCGTGTGGCGCGAGTGGAAATGAAAAGCCAAATACCGAACTTTCTGACATTTCAAGACTACAATGTCATGTGTGACTACCGGGGAGTCAAGAAGGTGTGCTCTAAATGCCGGAACGCTGGCCACATAGCCAAAGATTGTGCCACGCCCCGTTGCACGCGCTGCAACGTGTTTGAACATGCAACAGAGGGATGCGCAGAACCGTGCCGCAAGTGCTCGGGCAGCCATGCAACAGCTGACTGCGTACGCCCGGAGTTCTTCGCAGCGGCTGCAGCAGCGGCAACTGAAGAACAAGTGTGCGCCAACCTCACGCCCGCACTACAAGACGATTATCTGGCATTCGAGCCTGAGAGCGACACCGACACAAGCGATACCGACGCCCATGCTTAACCACAAGACCAAGGAGACCTGCCTCCCCTGTCTGAGACAGCTTCGTCAACCTTTCACGCTCCGTCTGAGACCAGCGATTCTTCGCCGGATGCCTATGAAGACCACAGCTCATCCAATGTCGAAGCCAGAGTGCCCGTACGTAGCAAAGACCACGAGGGCTACAGCTCCGACTCAGTTGGCACCACCAGCGGCACCGAGGTGCGGAGAGCTTCGATAGGACGCGGCCCCCGAACGGGACGCGCAGACGCTCCGGTCATCGGCCCAGAAAAGACCACAACGGTGATTATGCCACCGACAACGCCGAGCGCCCGCGCCGGCAAATACTCTGCTCAGACCCGCAAACTAAGCCTGTCTATCCCCATTTACCAGATTACAGGTACGGCCACTGGTGCGAGTGTCGGTGCCAGCGCCATGGAAGTGGACCGTCCAGCCACAAAACGTGCCCACCGACCGACCACGCACTCTGAGGGCTCTACGGACAGTAGTAAGCCCCAAAAACTCACTAATACTCTGACGACGTCAGAGCATTTCGATATTTAGTTATGTTCACTGGTTGAGCGCTCGCCCCACCCTCTGCAAGGGGTTTCTCTGAAGTTCGCGCGCACACTCTCTATTTTCAAAATGGCTACGGTGCATTTTCTTTCCTTAAAGGTCAGGCGCTTCAGACGCCGAGATAAGCAGAGAGAAGTCATGCACTTCACAAGGTCACGTCATGTCGATATCCTCTTCTTACAGGAATACAATTTTAGAACCAATCCTGTGCAATCCTTTTGTTCACATTTTTGAATCGAAGCCTTTTTTTTTGCTGACTGATTCAAACATGTGCGGAGTCGAAATTGTTTTTTTGACACCAGCGTTACGCCGAAGAGCACACTGTGTTTATGGTATTGACGGCCGCACACTAGCAGTAGACTTTGACCTTCACGGCAGACGAGTAAGGGCGCTCGTAATATATGCCCCAGCTCAACGTGGGGGCACGGTCGATTTTTTCAATTCACTTGACTCATTTATGTTTGACAGCTACCCTACTTTCTTAGTAGGGGATTTTGACTGTGTTGAAGACACCGACAGAGATGCGCGCAGACGCAGAGAAAGCAGACAATATAGCGGAGTTGCCCATTGCAACAACTCATCCGCAATTTCAAGCTCAGGGATGCGTGGGTCGACACTCACGGGAACGGCTTCGTTGCAACCTGGCAACGGGGTCTCAACATGATCCGGCTAGACCGCTAGTATTTTCCAGAGGCGCTAGCCACACATATCCTTAGTTGCGAGGTCCTACATTTCCCACCGGACGTTCCATGCATTACAGACCACTTTTCAGTGTCTGTAAAACTTTTCTTTGAACAATCCACTACATTTAGAAACCATTGGAAAATGGACACCACGCTCATGCACGACCCGGAAAGAGTAGCATTATTGCACCAGAGCAAGCGTGCGGTAGGCCGCCCGAACCCCGTAACTGGGACTCATTGTAACGCAGTTTGCGCGCCGAGCTTATCAAAGCGGGGCGCGAAAGGAAAGCGCGCCTGACGACAGAGATAAACGACACGCTACGAAAAGCACGCATTGTACGAAGAGGCGAGACGCTGATGTTCGGAATGCATGATTATCTTGATCAGTTAAAGCGCGGTACGAACTTTTGCTACGTCTGAGTTCGCACACGGTGGCGCAGTCTTTCATCATCAGACGACCGGTTTCCGATCTGGCTTTTCTTCGAAGCGTCCGCAACGGCTCCTTGGGTAAACAAATGCATGTTCCTTTCATTTAGTTGCCGAATGGTTCATTGATTGATTTGTGGGGTTTAACGTCCCAAAACCACCATTTGATTATGAGAAACGCCGTGGTTGAGGGCTCCGGAAATTTTGACCACCTGGGGTTCTTTAACGTGCACCCAAATCTGAGTACACGGGCCTACAGTTGCCGAATGGTGAACAGTCCACACGAGCAGGAGACATAATGAAGGTCCTTGAAACACATTTTTCGAATCTTTTCAGGGCGGAGAACGTGAGTGACGTGAACCAGGCTACCATAGTTAATGAGTTTTGCGCGGGAATTTCCCGCGTACCGGAGGAGCTCCGCGATGGTCTGTGCAGCCCAGTGACGCTGGATGAATTACGCATCGTGTTCAGCAGACGAACACAACCACCGCCGCCGGCTCTGACGGGATACCTTCGAGTTTCTACAAAACCGTCCTTGAAACAATACAAGGCCACCTTTTGACAATGCTAAATGGGATTCTTGCTGACGGAATCAGACCGAATACGTTTCGTGAAAGCAGAGTTATACTCTTGCTTAAAAGCGAGGGAGAACCGTCCGATCCAAGGGCGTGGAGGCCCATTTCCCTACTTAACTCAGGTTATAAGATATTTACAGCCGTCCTTGCAAACCGCATAACTACCATCTTACCGGAAATAGTAAGCGACATACAAACATGCTGTGTTCCAGGTCGTACAATCTATTCCTTGCTTGCGCTGACCCGCGACTTGTTCACGTAAGCTACAAGAACACAAACATCTGGTATTTTTGTTTCCTTGGATCAGGAAAAAGCTTTTGATCGCGCAGAATGGAACTATCTCTTCGCTGTGCTTGAGTGCTATGGTTTCCCAGCACATTTAACCGACGTCCTCCGTTTACTCTACACAGACTTAGAAACGTCATTCGTAGTGAATGGATATACAACTGAACCTATTGAAGTCAGCAGGGTCATTCGACAAGGATGTCCCCTCTCCACAATTCTTTTTGTATTATGCATAAATCCATTATTGAAATAAATTCAGGAATTCACTTCGATACACGGTTTTCTTCTCCCAGGCCTGGGCGAAGTGAAAGTCGTGGCATACGCCGATGACATCTCGTTGTTTATTTGGAACATAGATAGCTACAGAGCCTTCTTGCGAATATTTCACACGTATAGTTACCTGTCGGGAGCACGTCTTAATCCGGGAAAAGCAAGGCATTGTGCTTTGGGATGCACACTGAAGAGTTCCCTGACGGCGTCCGAATTGTCCAAGGAGTTAGTTTTAGGCGTAACTTTCCTTTCAACTGGTGAGGTAGCCCGCACCACATGGAAAGAAATCCAACACAAAGTGGACAGACGCATCGAAGTCGCCAGAACGTTTCAACTACCTTTTACTGAAAGAGCTTACCTAATTAAATCTATCATAACAGCGCCACTTCTTTATGTAGCCAGAATTGCCCGACCACCTCGACGGGTTTTGCTGAGAGTGGCTACTGCGTGCGGCTCCTTTTTTTTTTGGAATGGCCACGTCGAAGCTATTGCCAAAGCCTTGGTCCGCCTACCAGTAAAATTGGGAGGGCTCAGTGTACCCAACCTTGATGTAATGTGCCACATGTTGGCTCTCAAAAACACCTGGGCACTCTTAGAGAACTTATTGTATCGAGGCAGGCAACTCCTAGTGTATCTGCTAGGAACCTCTAGAAGATTTTTCGGTTTAGTAAACGACACGGGACCAGCTGCTGAGCAGCCACCAGCGTTTTACACACTTGTTATAAAATCTTTGCAACAATGGCGAAATGATTTTCCAGTTGAAGAACTTATGGAAATGTCCCCTACCGACATGAGCGAACTAATGGCATTTAAAAGCCTATCAGAAACAACGCCAGAAATGCCGGGCGAAAAGACGTTGGACTCTCACAAACACGTCTCTCCCCTCCGAAATCTGTGACCTAAACTGGCTTAGGGAATGGGGGTTTACCAACGGCCGACCGCCTTGAGGCGTGGGGCGTGGCGCTCTCCGCCACATGCCCGCAATGCGGTCGCGTCGAAACACTGAACCATGTCTTCCATGAATGTATAGTAGCGCGCACCTTTTGGCGCATGGTTACCAGATTGTTCCAAATAAGTATGCAGTGGAAGTCTAGCCACACGGATAAATTCGTCGTACTCTTAATAGCTATCGGAGCATTTGTCTTATGGAAACGAAGGGGAATGGCCTGTCTGAGAGGACGCCCCCCGAGAGCCATATTTCCCCTACTACATCGGCTGAAAAACGTAATGCTTATTTATCTTAATGCAGAACTAGTCATGCTGGGAGAGGAGGCTTTCCTCCGACGCTGGTCTACGCGATTTATTATTGTTAAAAACAACAGAGTGTCCATGCCTTTCCTCCCCTATTGAGGAGGTGGGCTAGAGCTTGTACCACTGTAACATTACAGTGTTATTTTCTTTTTCTTCCTTAGAAACATCTCCTTTTTGGGAAATATTGTTCTTGAGAGTGAGAGCAAACTGCCCCAAAGGTGAATGCTAAGCATCACCTTCACTGTGAATAACCCCCCCCCCCCCCCCCCTTGTTTGTTTCATTGCCTTACTATTTAAGTTTAATCATCTCGATGTCATGAATGTCCTGTCTCTGTTGTACAATTTTGCATTGTACGTTCAATATGCAATAAGTTGTTTTCGCTGTATATAACAGCTTGCATTGTACATACACATTGTTCACAATTGTCCATTTTTATGTGTGCACAAAAGCTGTTTATGTTACATCCGGAAATAAAATTCCCTTAAACGCTATCTGTGCAAGACTGCTACTATGAGACTTTCCCTGTACCGGGCACAGGTTCGCCCAAATAAACAGTTCAATCCCAACATAATGTTTCCTGTCTTCGGCCACGTCACGACTCCGTGACAATATAATGTCTATAAGTTGGCCCGGGATCGTGACCATCAAGAAGGAAGCTGTCGACGTTTTCAATATACAGCTCTTTGTTTGGCCGAACTTGTGGCCGGAAAACAGAAAGTCAAACTACGAGCATTATACACTGTGCACTGATGGCCGATAACGGAACGCCAGCAACGAATACTCCGATGCGTGCTGACGAACATGGGCATTTCTACCGCGGCATTGAACAATCGGGCGTTATTCATTGTGGCTACGTTAAAGAATAAAGTCAGCTGTTCGCGTTCGCGCCCTCAGCTTAACAGATGATCCTAACCTAATATGTAATGCATCCAGATATTCTGGCGCTGTTAACGTTAAACTGCTTCCACGCAGGCACTGGTACGGCAAAGAAAAAACTAAAAAAATTATGCAACTTGGCTTTAGTGTTGGCAATAACCTGCAGGAAAGGCGAAGCTTGGGCAGCCTTTTTTTGTCGCAATTCTGTTGTGTGTTCTTTCTTTGTTTCTTTCTTTCTTTCTTTCTTTTTTATTTCTATCTTTTTTCTTTTGTTTTTATGTTCAGTCCAACTTTTGCCATTTATTTCCCCTTTCCTTTCTTCTTTATTTCCTTTCTTCTTTGTTTCTTTCGTTATGTCTTTTTGTATTTCTTTATGCTCTCCTTTTTCAGGCTCATTTGTTCTTTCATTTTTTACAAGTGATTTGTGTGGTGTTTCCCGAGCCACAGTAGTAATGTCCACACCTAATGTCATCATTAGGGCGCTCGAAGAACAAGAGAAATAATTCTTTTTGGCGTGAGCATGTGCAGCTCCATACCTCGGCCGCCATGATCTCTCTCCATTTTCTGCTTCATCTTAGAATTGACTGTAAATAAGGACACTATAACTTTTCGACTTGCATATGAGAAATGTGAATAGTTATAGTATATTTTTCTCTATCGCATAGTTATTTGGCAGACAACAAGCCCTGTGACCAGCCTGCCAATTGATTGATTGATATGTGGGGTTTAACGTCCCAAAACCACCAAATGATTATGAGAGACGCCGTAGTGGAAGGCTCCGGAAATTTTGACCACCTGGGGTTCTTTAACGTGCACCCAAATCTGAGCACACGGGCCTACAATATTTCCGCCTCCATCGGAAATGCAGCCGCCGCAGTCGGGATTCGAACCCGCGACCTACGGGTCAGCAGCCGAGTACCTTAGCCACTAGACCACCGCGGCGGGGTAGCCTGTCAATTGAGGTTGAAGCGATTTTATTTACCATGAAGTACCTCGTAGAAAAACAGCAAACTTTCATAGAGATCAAATTTGTTCGGACGGTGGCCTCTTAAAGTTTGAAGCGCACGGAATGGTTTTCAGCACTCCCATAGTCGTGGTGTAAGCAAAATTCGGCAGATTCCACGTAGCTGGGAATGAACGCTATGCGAATCATGCCGAGGAAAGGCACCCGCTTTGCAATTTTTTTTTTATTGAGCGACACGGCATGAAATGACGCTAAATATGTTGCACGCATTGACATATGTTAATAAGTTGCAGATGTTTATATAAGCAGTTGTTTGCACTTGCGCAACGATGCCAACTAAAAAAAAAGTAACAGCAACACCAAAAGCTGATATGAAGCACCGACGTTCACAAGGATGCTGGCCCTGAACACTGCCAGCAAAATCAACTTCAGCGCGTGGCAATCAACTACAATTGACGTTAACCCGACGTGACGGATGTATGAAAGGAGCACATGTTTAATGCTTATAAAATTAGGTAGGCAGCACTGCAACCACAATTGACGTTTCGTGAAGATTAACGTCCATTTCAAAAGTAGTTCCGAGATCTGGATTAGCTCTGTGGTAAAATTATTCATTGCAACGCGAAATGCTTGGGTTCTATTCCAGCTTCGACCCCGACATTTATTCTTTGCATTCGTCGGGCTGACACTACCCATTTCAGTTATTTCTTAATGCTCCCACGTTATAATTGCCCATGTGTGTTCTCGTCATTCCTGGGTAGAGTTTAGTGTCAATCACCTGTGGCACATACCCGCATACCAGCGGCACATACCCGCCCGTCGGTATGTGCCACTGTCTGGTGAGACGTGTTTGATGATGTACCTATAGGATTGTGACACTATTGAGGTCTTGAGCAGTGCGTCATATTCGTCAAACCATCTTACCCTCTCAAGCTAATTTTGGTTCACGCCAAGTTAAGGGGGTGACGACGAGAGCACTCAAACGTAAGCGGCTAGATAGATAGATATATAGATAGATAGATACGCTCAAGTCGCTGAAGTTCGCTAAGAAATGCTTCACATTTAAAAGGATTGTCCATGAGAGAAAGTTTGAGAGTTCTGCAATAAGGATAGCTGGCTGAGGGCAAAGACACGCTAGCTATTAGGACGCTGATACTCTGCGCGCGCGTGTATGTGAGTATGTGAGTGCATGTGCACCTGCATGTATGTGTGCGTGCGTGTGTGGGCATGTGCGCGGATATCGTTGTCATGTTCCGGTTGCTAAGCAAAATCAACGAAAAACATCGTCAGAATCCTCAACGTGTCAAAGTTGCACGCGTTCTATTAAGGCCTTCAATTGACATGCTACCCTTACCATGCTGGCTGTTGCCTCACGCAGATGACTCCAATTTGGCCTCTGGTAGTGTAAGCAGCATGGTAGGGTGGGAAAAACTTCATTAGGTCGCGAAAGTTGACCCTGGGTTAACCCATACCACACCCCTGCCGGGTCTGTTAGACCAGTGCCATCAGCCATAATAGTCTTAGTTAGTTTTCCCTAATTACACCCTTGTTGCTTCTACGATAATAAGCAGCTTGCTGCTAACCTCACATGGCTTCATCAGCATGGCCTTGATAGGATATGCCTTAATTTGCTTGGGCATAGCATGTGTAGACTAAGCTGGGCCCATCGTCCAAACAAATAAATAATCAGCCAGCCAACTTGCACTGGGCGCAAGCAGATGCAGAAGGGGACGAAGATGGGGCGTGACGGCTAAGCAACGGGCTAGAACGCACAGGTTGATCACAATGGCTGTTTATGTGGCCTCAGTGAGGAGCTGCTGTCGCGATGTTGTAAGGCGCTCGGCCGCAACTAATTCTGGTTATTCAAAAGGATACTTAGTTCAGGTATCAAATCCTCGAAAATGAATTTAAAAAGCCCGCACCTATAGAAATATTGTTAGTATGATCTTGTGGCACAATTCTTGCATGGGTGCATTTGTATCTTCAGAAGAACGAAAAAAAGTGAAAAAAAAAGCCTTTGGCTTGTAGACACTGTTATGACCGGCGTCAGCAGGCGCCATGCTGTCGCTGAGAAGCGTAGCCGGGCCGCGTTCCCACGCCTGGAACTCCAGTATTCTCGGAACCAGCGTCCAGAGATGACGGGGGAGCGGCGCTCTTTTAATCCCCAAACAAGTAGCCGACTCGCCGAATGTCTATGCTCGCCAGCTATTGTCCCTGCTAGCCGGCGGATGAGACGTCCTGTCGCCACGAAGCTGTAAGCCGTTCCGGAGGGGACAACAAAGAGCGTATTCCTTTGAAGAAACGGCGACCGCCGCCACAAAGTGCCCTGCTAATTGAGCAGACAGATTGGCGGACCATTTGATGTCTGCTGTCCGAAGCTTGGGACCCCTCGACCAGTGACACACACGACGAGCAAGAGCCCCTCTGGCGCCACCTTTAAGTGCAGTGATCTTGACTCGAAATTGGCTGTTCACGTGCGCCGTGCATGCTCGTACCCCTCACCTGTTGTGTGTGTGTGTGATTGGTGTTCCACTGAAGAAGGAGGAGCCCGAGAGGGCTTATAACGGCGCCGCAGAGTGCAGGACGTCGCTCTGAACCAACTAAAGGTTCAACCACCACGTTCGTAGTGTGTGAAGGCTCTGGACCAAAGTAAAGGTTCAACCACCACGTTCGTAGTTTGTGAAGGCTCTGAACCAAGTAAAGGTTCAACCACCACGTTAGTGGTTTGCGAACTCTTAACCTCATGCTGTAAATATTTGTAAATAGTGCCATAAACCTTGTTTGTTTTTCGTATCCCCATCTTGTAAGCGCTCGTTTCCTCAATCCGAAGCTACACCACGCTACCACAGCACCCCGGGATACACCTTCCACCCCGAGTTACAACAACACCCCTAAACTAAGTCGACCATCGTTTACGTGACGCCGTGTTCCGTCGTAACCATGATAACGTAGTGTGCGCTGGTGGAAGGATCTGACCTTTTTGTGCTCTTAGCTCGTTCTATAAAGGGTGTTCCTGACGCTCGTAAAGATGCTGCATTTCGTCAAACGGACCATCCTGCGTACAGCACCACAGAGACAGAGTTTACAAGATATAGTGCTCAATATAGTGCCATGAGGTAGGCTAGAATCATTCTAAAGCGTACCTGGCAACGAAGGCAACAGCTAATTAGATGGGTATTTGCTCGTTGCCAGCACCGATGTTACTAGCGGCCATATGCTCATTCGTGAAAATATCGACGTTCAAGCGGGATCATAACCATGGCTATTTGGGGTTCAAACGCATGATCAGCTCTGCGTTAAAAAAATGTATCTGAAAATGACCTCCTCTTGAATACTTCCGAAACAGTCACAGTTTTTCCGCAATACCGAAGGAATAACTGCGATAGCAACCAGTTTGAGTGAAACGCTGAGAACGGCAAGCAGATCAAAACATGCAGCGCGCTGCTCACGAACAAATTACGCAACAGCAACCCACATAATACGAGAGCGAACTGGCAACGTTCACAGCTCGTCACTTAACGCACTCTTAAAAAAAAAACGAAGCACGAAACTTAATCACAGGTACAGATAAGTGCAAACTATCAAGGGTTTCCGTCGTTACTTCGCTTTGTTTGAAAAGTGCTCCCTTTTCGCGAACGGGTCCTGGAAGCGGGTGAATTGACTGAAGGCGCACGTTTTTCCCCACCGAAGTATATGCGCACGCGCACAATCATCTACCATCCGACCTATTCATGGGGCAAAGTGCGCGTGGGGGATAAGTGCCCATCGGCGTACCGCGCCGAGCTGGGCGCCGAGCTTCGAGTGCGCCTATTGCCCCATCTCGCTGGTAATGCAGAAAATACACTATCTCCTCCGAGACCAGTAGCTATATCAGTAGATATAAACAGCTTGCTGTTTCAATGGTGAAATAGGTGCTCTCTCGTGGCTGACTGGTTAACGCCTCGCGCTCATGAACGGGAAGTCAGACGTTCGATTTCGCGCGCTGGAGTCTTTTTTTCTGGATTGTTAATGTTTCTTGCGTTTTCGTATACAGGGCCTCCCACATAACTCGAGCCAAGAATTTGAAAGTGAAAGGCACTTTGGAGGCGAATTAAAAAAAAAACGCATACTACTCGCACAAGCTTGTAGGTACTCAGGCTATCTTTTATTTCTCTCTTTAATAATTGTTTATTAATTTACAATTACCCAATCTTTTACTTATGGGCTGGAAACCCAAAATATGAATGCTAAGATGTAGAGCACTTTCGGAAACCACCAACTAAACTGTTTCCTGTACCAAATGTCTCGCGCTGTTATTTTTCCCACGCTCTAAAGAAAACCCGTGAAACGCGAAAAGAGGCCATGTGACGGACCACGAGCGCACTGCTATAGTGCTACTAAAGGCTTTCATTACAACGCGGAAAAAATAGCAGCACTAGACGTATTGTACAGGAAACAATTTTGTCGATGATTTCTGATAGTGCTCTACATCTGTGTTCATATTTAGGGTTTCCAGCCTAAAAGAAACGATTAGGTAATCCCGACTTAATAATTATTAGTATGGGGAGAAATATAAAATAGTTTGAGTATTTACAGCGTAGTGCGAGTATAGTAGGCGTTTGGTTCAATCAGCCGCTGAAGTGTGTTTTATTTTCAAATTCTTGGCGCAAGTTATGTGGGACACCCAGTATATAAGTAGGTGTACATATACGGTGAACGACGGTGACGCCAACACCGGTGGCAAAAGACGGCCGTAAGTGTCCATATAATTGCTATTGCAGTAAAATACATCTTGTGAAAGCGTACCTTAAGCTAAGAAGGGCGTTAGCAGATATAACATTGCGTGGCACACGCAAACACCATGGCAATTGCGTCAATGCGTAACCAATGGGTGATTGGAAGCTTCACCCCAGTATCAAGGACGAAGCCTTACCCCCGTATTCACAAACTCTCCTTGACTCGACTTTCGCCCTTCACTTGACAGAGTTCAGCACTGCGCCGCTGCTCGGCTGAAAATGACGCTGCGCTGCTCGAGAATCGCACCCATTATCGCTGATATGCAGTAACGTGACTAGAGAGGGCGCTTCCAACGGCTTTTTCAAGTGAAGGTGAAGAGTTGAGTGAAGGGGCGTTCTAGAATACGGGGGTTAATCTGTGATAATCCTAATGATCATTCAGAACCGTAACCACAAAGTTTGCTGCTGCGTAGTTGCGAAAAATGCGAAAAGCGTGGTGGGTGTTTCACTGCTTCCTTTATTCGATGATTTATTGCTTATTGCGCGCACCTTCACCTACACTAGGTGCCTTGAGAAAGTTTACAGCGGGCTCTGCGAAAGCCGCCACAACTAGTTACGCTGTCATTGTGTTGTGCAGTTCGTGCGGGCTCTGCGTTCTTAATGCGAAGCCTTTCGTTGCGAACTTTGGTGACTTGGCCCGTACCTAGCTACCTGCCTATCTATATAGCCGCCAACACTTTTAGCTATCTTGGCCGTTTCAATATTGGCATCTATACCAAAATTGATTTGATATGATTTGATATGTGGGGTTTAACGTCCCAAAACCACCATATGATTATGAGAGACGCCGTAGTGGAGGGCTCCGCAATTTCGACCACCTGGGGTTGTTTAACGTGCACCCAAATCTGAGCACACGGGCCTGCAACATTTCCGCCTCCCTCGGAAATGCAGCCGCCGCGGCCGAGATTTGAACCCGTGACCTGCGGGTCAGCAGCCGAGTACCTTAGCCACTAGACCACCGCGGCGGGGCAAAATTGGTATGGCATAACATGAGTGTATAAGGAGCATAGGTGACTAGTCATAACATAAAAATCATGAAACGTATGTCATGAATGTCACAATTTACATGCCATGACCTTGCTGATATTGCGGTTGTTTCGTTCTCATGACATAATGGAAAACAGGTATGGTATTACGTGAATGCATGACAAACATAAATGACAGGCCCTAATGTGGGAATCACGACATGCGTGTTATATATAAACATGAATAGACACCCCGCGCATGATGTGCTCGGGGCCGTTTTGGCGGCTTCAAGTATACCAAATTCGGTATTACGTGCCGTGAACGGACGACGAAAGTAAATGCCACGTCCAAACATGATAATCATGACATGTGTGTCATAGAAAACATGATCACGTGCTACGCTCATAGTGTACTCACAGCCGTTTAGCTAGCTTCACCTATACGAAATTTCGTGTTAAGTGACATGAATGGATTACGAAGGTAAGTGACTGGTGCAAACAGGATAATCATTATATGTGTGTCAAGTATACGAAGATGACTACTTGCTGCACTGATAGCGTGGTTGCGCTCGTTTCGCTAGCTTCACATATACCAAATTTGGTATGGATGACGAAGGTGACTGGTGCAAATATGATAAGCATGACAAGTGCTATCATGTAAGGACATGACTACATGCCACACTCATGATGCCCTCGTGGCCGTTTTGCTGGCTTTAACTGCACCAAATTTGGTATTAGGGGATGAGAACAGACAACCAAGGCAAATAAGACATCCAAACCTGATAATCATGACATGCGTGCATTGTAAAACTTGACTACCTGCTACGCTCATAGCACACTCCCAGCTATTTCGCTAGCTTCACATACACCAAATTTGAATTGCGGGGCGTGAATGGACGACGAACACAAATGCCAGGCGCAAACACAATTATCATGACATGAAAGTCATGTGTGGTGTAATTTGCATGCCTACCACTGCTGGTGCTTGTATTGCAAACTTTAGTGGGGCTTTTGTCACGCGGCGATGTACAAGATACTTGCACCTTATCTATATAGGCGAGTGCGCATAACGTTTATTTTTGTGTTTACTGTGTACTACGTTCGTCTGCTTCATAACGCTGGGCAAATTTTAAAGTGACATATAAACGTTTCTCATTTGTGCTTCGCATATCATCCATCCCCCTGTATGTGGAATCTGCCAGTTTTTTGTTTGATTCTTTTAAGGAATAGTAAGGCGTAAATGAGACGAACAGAAGAATAGACATGGATGAATGCTTTGAACAATTTACAAGGTATATGCAAACTGGTAGTGTAAATTTTATAGAAGTCCAGGCGTCCAGAATAGTTAGCAGCTCGTTGCCACCATCACCATCTACATGTAGAGGGAACAACTAATTACAAAAAAAAAAACGGCAGATCCCACGTACTTGAGAATCGACGTTACGCGAAGCATGCGGTGAGAGGGTGACCGTGTTTCAATATTTTTATTGAGCGACACATCCTGAACAGACGCTAAATATATGTACAAACGTTGCACGCACATACTTATATCGAAGAGTTATAGATGTATATATATTCAGTTGTTTGCAGTTCCGCAATGATGCCAACTGGAACATGCGTATTAGCAACACCATAAGCTGATATGAAGCACTGATGCTCACGAGGATGCTGGCCCTGGACACTGCTACATAAATCAACTTCAGCGCATGATAGCTAAACACAATTGACGTTAACCAGACGTAACGGCTGTATCAAAGGAGCAGATATGTAATGTTTATAAAATCGGGTAGGCAGCACTGCAACCACTATGGACGTTTCACAGAGATTAACGTCTATTTCAAAAGTAGTTTGGAGTTCTGGTCTAGCTCTGTGATAAAATGTTTCATTGCAACGCAGAATGCTTCGGTTCGATTCTAGCTTGAACCCTGACATTTGTTCGTAGCATTCGTCGGGTTGATGCTATGCTACCGATGTTGGGTATTTCTGAACGCTCGTGCGTTAAAAGTACTCATGTGTCTTCTCGTCGTTCCTGCGTAAATAATAAGTGTCACTCACCTGTGACGGTCCTTCTTTGAAAGCGAGGAAGAAGAAGTGCGTTCGGCATAATTCTGCCTTGAACAACTTCGTTTTTTCTTAAACTGTCAGAATTTCTGACTTTCTCTGAACAAGCGGAACGGAGGACGTCACCCCCAGGGACCGGAGACCATCCATTCAACGACACCGCGGGCCCCAGCCGTTTCCATAAGGATGGACCGAAGGTGGGTGACCGCGTGGGCACATCTGCTCTTTGTGATGATTCTACCGACAGCTCATCAGTGGAAGAGATGGAACCTGAAGCTGACTTCAGGTCATTCAATACCCGCCGGTTGAAAAGGAAGCTTCGCAGGACGTCATCAACAGCGGAGCCACAACCGGCGCTAGACAAAGGAAAGCGATGTTTCGCCATGTCGTATGTACCCATCTCTACATCAGACAACCTGAACTCACTCAACAGGCAGTCATTGACTAATTATTTCGAGCGAGTTGCACGTGCTCAAGTGAATGAAATTCGCATAAATAGCAGGGAAAACATATTGTCAGTTGATGTGACAAACAAAACCATTCTTTACAGACTGGAAGGCTGTCACGCAGCTCGGAAGTATTTCAGTTCGTGCGTTCCTCGCTCATGGGAAAGGAGAAACGACTTGCGTGATAAATGACGTCGACGCTGATATCACGGACGCTGACCTCAAGAATCTTGTGACGTCGACAGTCAGAATTGTGTCCGTACGCCGCTTCGGGCAGTCTCGCTGCATCAAACTAGTATTTGATTCTGAGACTCTGCCTCCTAGCGTGAAGGTTGGATACGTTAGACATCCTGTGCGCCCTTACGTGCCACGGACTTTGCAGGGTCACAAGTGCTGAAAGTTGGGACACGTCAGCGCAGTGTGCAAAAGTGAGACAACTTGTCAGCGATGCGCCAGATTTCATAAGATCGAAAAGTGATACTGCTGTTCCATTGAAATGTCCAAACTGCCTGGTGCACATGAAGCAACGTCGAAGGAGTGCCCGAAGATCAAAGAAGAAATTAGCGTCCTGCGGAAGATGGTCAGAGACAACTCGACACACAGAGAGGCTGTCACGTCCATCCGCCGACACAGATGTCGTTCAAAACGTAGGCACCAGCGAAAGCATAGTGCACATAGGAGTGATGCATCACCATCAGCAACAGATTAACATACACGGGCGCGTTATCAGACCGATACACCCATGTTGTACGCACCACGTCCCAGGGATGCAGAAAATGGACCAACACCCGCGTCTCACGCCGATGCTTCAGATACTGAATGGCCTTCGCTACCGACCGGAGCAATGAAAAAGACCACATCATGGGCTGCAAGTTCAAAACGGGCAGAAAATGATGGGCAAGGCACTGAGAAGAACCAAACTAAGCCGAAGCATTTACTAAAATCTATTGGTGCCATTCTCAACGAGCCACACACGCCAGGTGCGTAAACGGCAGTGCAGATCCTCAACGTGCTGGAACCGCTACTGCTGGCCCTTCCATAAAAAATATGGCGAACTTTTTCGATGAACGTGTGCGCACTTCTGGTATAATGCAGTGGAACGCACGAGGTTTGCGAAGCCGATTGTCTGACTTTCGACAACAAATGTTTAAATACAAATTTCTGTTGGTTGTCACATGTGAGCCGAATATGATCTCATCGTTTCGGATTTCCGGATACGTCACTTTGTGGTCATGCGATGATCGAAATGCGAGCAAAGTAATTATATGCGTACGTCGAGATTTAACGTACGTGAGGCATGCTGTGGCTCCTCATGCTTCTAACGACTACATTTGCTTATCTATAAAGCACAAGCGGCGTTCATTATCAATCATTGGTGGATACATTCCTCTTAGAAGCCACGTAAAGTGTTCCCACCTCTTGTTTGTGCTCCAAGCTTGCCCTGGATGACATGTATTAGTTGGGGATTTTAGTGCGCATCATCCCATGTGGGGTTCTGCCTCAATGAATACCCGCGGTAGGGACATTGCCGATTTTGTGCTCAATCAGGGCCTGATGTCCATCAACAATGGCTCACCTACTTACATCCGTGGTGCATCGTGCAGCAGCCGTCTGGACGTATGTTTTGTGAGCAGAAGTCTCTTGCCTACCACCTGTTGGTTCATAGACGTTGAAACATATGGAAGTGACGATCTCCCTACATATAGACAGCTAAAAGGATTCCGTCGTTCGACTTCCCTACCTGTGCGAAGCGTAGACTAGCCAGGATTTCAAGCTTCTGTAAACGCTCCGTGCGGGAACATTCAATCTATATCTGAAATAAAAAGCCTCATTGCATCAGCCTGAACAACGCATACAAAACTTGTGAGTGTATCGCTACCAAGATCACAACTTGACGCACAATATGAATACCTTCGTGCAATCCGTCGCCGGGAAGAGAGGAAATAAAGGAGGACGAAATCACCATCTGACCTATCTACAGCACGCCAAGTTCAACGACATGTATTGCGACACCTCGATAAACTCGACAGGCAACGATAGAGGGTGTTTTGTGGCTCTCTTGATCCCATAAAACCCCTGTCTCGAATATGGCAAATTGCCCGAAGCCTTCAGACGCCTACGCAATGGTTGTTCCCTTTCCGAGCTTTGGCTCTAAAGCAAGGTCGACCTGAAGTAGAGGTTGCAGAAGATTACTGCCACTTACTTGTAGGTATGTCCTCGTCACCGATATCACCTTGGTGTTTAGCCTCACCGCCATTCAGCGACGATCACCTCGACTTACCATACACAATGCACGAACTCGACGCTGTGATTTCTGCGTCCCGACGGTCATCCGCACCAGGGCCTGGCGGAATTACTTATACGGATGTATATCATCTCAGCCAAAAAGCAAGGCAGGCTCTCTTGTCGTTCTACAACTCTACGTGGGAAACAGCAACAGTCCCAGAGAGTTGGAAGTGCCACCGCATAGTGGCCTTACTGAAACCAGGCAAGTGTTCACACGAGTTGTCTTCTTATAGACCCGTTGACCCAGCCAGTTGCATCGTTAAGGTGATGGAACGCATGGCGTTGTCAAGATTGGAATGGCTGCTGGAGAATAATGTCGTCTTACCAGGTTTTGTAAATGGCTTCCTTAGGGGTCGATCATCTATAGAGGGTGTTGTAGACCTAGTTTATTCTGTTGAAAAGGAAAGACAACGTTGGAGATCGGTAGGGGCCATTTTCTTAGATATAAAGCGTGCGGGACGGTGACACGGCCAGGCACTTCGTAAGCCGTGGAGTTCCGCAAGGCGCCGTCCTGAGCCCCGTGCTTTTTAACATAGCACTCATTGGCCTTGAAACTGAGCTTCCCGACGTTGTCAGAATCAGTACGTATGCGGACGACATATGCATATGGGCATCTGGAGCAACGCGACCACAACTGCGACCAAGGCTACAACAAGGCACATCAGTAACGACTAAGTACTTGCGCCGTCAGGGCCTCGAACTTTCAAAAGCAAAATGTGCTGCATTGGCATTTAAATATCGCGGTACCCAATCTTCACTGACGGAGAAGTTATTCCCACGGTCAAGCACCACCGCTATTTAGGGGTCGTCATTGATCGCAACCTGTCCTGGTCAAAGCATGTGACTGTGCTGCGGAACAAACTAATTAGTTTTGTGTATGTTCGTGTTATAGCAAGATTGAGATGGGGCCCTTCAGAGAAAAATCTTCTGCAGTTTTACAAGACACTATTTGTGGACTATATGCGGTACAGCTCACCATTACTTTCCGGCATGCGGGAAATGTGCCTTCGTACTTTTGAGAGCCTTCAGGCACGAGCACTAAGAATATGCCTTGGCCTGCCATGATGCACGTCAACCTCTGGCACTATAGAGGAGTCCCGCAACTACCCTATACAGGTTTACACGTCCTGTTAGCCTCTTAGAGCGCACCTTCGTGTGCTGACCCGACATGCACAGCACCCGTTGTCTTCGCTACAAGCGGACCGACCAGGCTGTACCGATTCGCGATGCCTCGATTCGCATAGACACATAATCCCTTCAGGCTTTGCACCTGTCGTAATCTCTGCAGTGCCTCAATGGACATTGACTAACCCACTGGTGTGCCTTAACATACGTGGAATTTCGTATAAGTCGCGTGTTTCTTATATTGCCCTCAAGCAACTCACCTTGGCACATTTGGATGACCAGTACAGCGACTCTGTGCACATTTACACCGATGGATCCGTAACTTCGTCAGCCTCAGCTGCAGCCTTCATGATACCTCAACTCGGCATTTCCCGACAGTACAAATTAGATCTCAGGTCATCTTCGACAGCTGCAGAACTTGCTATACAGGAAGCCATAAAATTTGTGAACACCAAGCAGCGTGTAAATGGACGATTCTGTCTGATGCAAAATCAGTGCTTTAGGCTATCCATTCTTGCCCAAGAAGAGGACAATTTTACAAGTTAGCGTTAGCAATCGTCCAAGCATTTGACCTAACACACAGGAGCGGTCACTTGATTACACTCCAATGAATTCCGGGACACTGCGGCCTGCTTGGCAACAAAACAGCGGATAGCGAAGCAAGGGTGGCAGTTTACTATACGACGCTCCTATGTACGTCCAAGTACCACATTCGCGAAGTGACGTCCACACATTGTTGAGATCGCTCATGTGAGAATGTGCTGCCACTTAATGGTGGCTACCAGATCACCGGAACAGGCGTCTGCGTGAAACTGACCCCGGTATGAATTTTCGTCTTCCAGATAAAATCAGCCAAAGACACGCTAATATACCGCACCGGATTCGCCTGGGCGTGGCCTTCACTCGCCACTACACCCACCTAATCGGCCGTGCGGACAGCCTGAATTGTGAGTGCTGCCAAGTGGGAGAAACTTTAGCTCACATATTTTGTGACTGTGGCGCAAAGAAAAACGCTAACTGCAACATGGTAAGCATCGGGCGAACGCCATTGAGTGAAAGCCACATATTTTCAGCAATGAACGACCAAACAGTGTCAAAAACTACTACAAAGGCTGTTTTAGATTTTATAAAAAGCACTTGTCTAGATACTACACTGTAGGGTACTATGCTATGTGGCTACTGTACATACGCACCACTTCTTCTTGTCCCCATCATCACCCTTCATCCCTCTTTCCTTTCTCCTTCCCTTATCCCCTCTGTAGAGTAGCAGGCTAGAGCGAACAAGCTCAGGCTGACCTCTCTGTCGTTTTATAAATTCTCTCTCTCTCTTACCTGTGACACATACCCGCAAACCAGTGGCACATACCCGCATTCGGGTATGTGCCACTGTACGGCGGGAGGAGGAGGAGGTAAAACTTTATTGGACCAAGGGATTTGGGCACTTACGTCCCAGGGTCCCCGCACGACCCCGCTGCGCTATGCGTTCATGAGTTCATGCAGTTCCATGACGTGGGCGGCCTGGTCAGTGGCGATTCTGCTTGGCCGGGTCCGTCGAGCGCAGCAAGGTCTCCCATTCCTCCCATGTGGTCAGTGGCTCCGGGCCCCGCGGGGGAGGGTCCGCCGGGCATTCCCGCCGGGTACGGCGGGAAGTGTTTGACGAAGTACGCGATGGAATTGTGACAATATTCATGTCTTTACCAGGACGTCACAATCATCAAACCGTCTTATATTCCTATGCTAATTTTGGTTCACACCAAGGGCGTGACCACGAGAGCACCCAAACGTAAGTGGCTAGATAGATAGATAGATAGATAGATAGATAGATAGATAGATAGATAGATAGATAGATAGATAGATAGATAAATAGATAGATACGCTTAAAGTCACCAAAGTTCGGTTAAGAAAAACTTCGCATTTAAAATAAAATTAAAATATGACGTCACAGCAAAAGCGGTAGAGACGTCGTTGATTTGCCCTATATGGCGCGAAATTGATTGATAGCCTTGTACGCAACGTTTTAAATACGTGATGTTATTGCGCCCTATGGATTGCTAATCGCATGTTCGAGAGGAAAAGAAGACCAACAAGAAATATTGAAGAAGCAAGACTGTGTTATTAGCCAAATAGTTTACTTGGAGTATACACCGAAAACTTCGCAGATGAAGTTGGGACGCAACTCTTCACTAGTTCGCGCGTTCTCGAGATTCTCGACTACCGATAAGCAGCGTTTTGTGACCATGCTCAAATAGGGTTGCAAAGCCCCATAAGGCTTTACAATACGAACAAATGGTGCTGACTTGTAGCGTAGTGTTTGGACTTGCGTATTTGCTTAGGCGTAGAAGCCTCCCAGGCAAACAAATAAATACCACTTCATATGTACCCATGTTCTTGTGTTCGGATATCATTTTGACTAAGAATACGCAATATGAAAAACACTAAAAATATAGAGTGCTTTACTTTTCATGAGGAAGATGACAGGGTGGGTAGAAAACTTTGCCATGCATCTGTGTTATTCTCTCCAAGTGTCACCGAAAGACGACAGTCTTCCGCCGCCCGTACTACACGTGCCCTGATCTCATCCGCGGCTACTCGGGATGCGGTTCTTCTACTTTTTCTCGTCACGCTAGGAGGCAGCTGCTGCCGGCAGAGGACCTTTTTTGCATAGTGTCGCATTTTTAACCCAGCGTAAGAAAATCTAGAGTCTCCGAAATACGTGTCGGTATATTTTTGAGTAAAAGAGCACACGACAGAAATTTAATTATTGATGTTGCGCCTCAGATACGCTAATATTTGCTTTTTCATCAACAATATTCGAAAGTATTAGCACAGCCACCAGATGAAGATGGCCGGGCGTTGAGTGAGCGCTTACACATTGGCCAGGTGGCTGAATCGTGTGTCCCTAGATGGACTATAATCTTTAACACTATTGTCTTTAAAAGCTGAGGTGTTGAATGGCTAGCTCCTGATCCCCCGTGCACACTGGGTAAGTTTACCGCAGAGTATGCCAACAGCCTTATGAATAGTGAAATTGAAAAGAAAGTGAGAGAAAAACATGAAAGAATGGAGAACAGAAATACCAGTCACACTGCATTTTAATTGGTAATAAAATATATTAGAAGATATTTTAACTGAATATAATTCAAAATTAAACACAATATTCCATAAAATTGCTTGCAACAGGTCGACTCGAATCAACGCCGAATTCACCACAGAAACGTAAGCGCTGACAAAGACGTTCCAAAATCCAAGAAAAGTGAACTCCGCAGCTGCGGTGCCCTAACAATAATTTGCGACAAACCTTACTATTACGCAGCACAATAACAACAATGTGTGCCGCTGTTCAGCTGAGAATAGTGCCCTGGGAACTCCTGGTGGGTATTTAGCTGATTTGTAAAATTGGATGATGTGGCACGCAGCGAACACATCAACACTGTTTTTGCACAAGGCACCCTAAAGGAGCCTAAAGCGGGTGCTGTGAAGTCTGATGATACAGCATACGCAGTGGCGGCGATCCGTGTTAAGCACATACATTGCTTTCCTGTTGTAACTTCCCGCTAAAGCTGTTAATTTAAATATTTCAGACAATGTAATAAAATAGAGAATGGACACTATTATTTGTTTAGAGTACTCTTTCACTGTTTGTATGTAACGCCAGTGCCCTCAGAAACTCGAGAAATAAAAAAAAAAGGATCACTCACGGGGTTACTTACGGAGTCACCTCGCACAACTCAACATTGGTATTCATGTTCGTTTTCGTTTTTGTTCTTGAGTCTAAGTACTAATCATCCTCCTCCTCTCTCTGAAACCTTTCCGCATCTAACGTGCTATTGCACTGCCTCTACGATCAAGCACATTGCAAGCATTCATTTTATCTGGTTTTGCAGTGTCTTCGTGACTGGCTGATCTTCGTCTAATCAGAGGTGTAATTTCGGATCCCGGCTGCGGCGGCTGCATTTCCGATGGAGACGGAAATGTTGTAGGCCCGTGTGCTCAGATTTGGGTGCACGTTAAAGAACCCCAGGTGGTCTAAATTTCCGGAGTCCTTCACTACGGCATCTCTCATAATCATTTAGTGGTTTTGGGACGTTAAACCCCACATATCAATCAATCAGAGGTGTAATGTGACCAGGTCATTACGTGAGAGCATGTGAAATGATATCACGCCGATGTCATAGGGATGTCTTAATACTACGCGATATGTGATAGGATGACGCTGTGAAATAGCGTCACAAAAGCACGATGATATTTTACGTCACTTGTTTTGCTGCAGAAAGTTTAAGCCAACAGTCTCTTCTTACATTGCATCAGACATGTAAGGTTTCCGACAATAAAGCTCTTATATGTTTG
Source organism: Rhipicephalus microplus (assembly GCF_043290135.1). NCBI lineage: Eukaryota > Metazoa > Arthropoda > Arachnida > Ixodida > Ixodidae > Rhipicephalus > Rhipicephalus microplus. The sequence goes on along the minus strand of NC_134704.1, from coordinate 142,121,228 downwards.
GAAAGGCAGATAATGAAGAATTTCACGAGAATATACTCTCGTAAATAAACGATCATAAGGTGTATCCATGTTATTTTTTCGAGAAATGAATCACTTGTTCGAATTATAAAAGCTTGTGTCGTATAACTTAACCTACTTGTTGAAGAGCCTGATTCGTGAATTGAATAGTTTGTTCTGTTGGTCCCCCATGATTTTTTTTATTCATCCTATTTAGCAGCACAGCTAAAAAAAATTAACGATACTCTCTTAAAATGATACATATATTTTCATTTGCGTGGTTAGATATAAGATTTAAATTATCTCAGATGCGCCTATTCGTCTTCCATAAAATAATTTTATAAGTCCTTCGTTCAACTGATATGTCATCTTGACCCCTATCGAGAATAGCGTATCAATATTGATCCTTTTTATGCAGTTGCCTACGCCGAATTCCGGTTAGACAATCATCGCATAAATGAGTGACAAGTAGCATGGGTAACATCTGTACGTTTCTCGCGTCAGGTGTACACGAGAAACGGTCGACACACTTTCACTCATTATTTTTTATTGTGTGCTAGAGAATATAAGATGACATGATTGATTGATATGACAGGTTTAACGTGCCAAAACCACCAGAGACGCCACAGTGAAGGGCTCTAGAAATACCTGCCACCTGTGGTTCATTAACGTGCACCCAACTCTGAGCACTCGGGCCTACAGAATTTTCGCCTTCATCAAAAATGCAGCCGACGCAGCCGGGATTTGATCCCGCGATCTGCGGGTCAGGTGACATAGTCACGAGGTTTGTATTTACTGAAGACTGTGGGTATCGGGCTTGATGCGTCGCGTCCATCGGTAAATCAAAGCCCGACGGAAGCTTCCCATCAAAACAAGACAATTTATTAAACTAAATATGGTACATGGCAGGGTTGACCCAGGGACACGAGGCAGCTACGCAGCGACCATGATTTTGTGCTGCAGGATTCGGTTATAGCATGGGTGACACCGTCCGTCCTTCCTAGCAGCCGAAACACCTCTCGCCCGGGCCGCACACAGGCTGACCCCATTGAAGAGCGCAGCTCCATAGGTGACGCGCATCGGCAATGTGCGACAAGCGGCGCTTTATCTGGATGCCCTGTATACGTGGTTCCCATAAGACAAACGTTGCATCACTTTTTGCGACGAAAATCAATGGCTCCGTTTCCGCCAACGTATCCTGCGAGCGCAAGAGCTTCATTCGGAGCCATTATAATTACAGCTGCAACAAAGTGAAAGTGGTTGTAACGACTGTGTGATCAAGCGGTTTCTTTAATCTGGTAGGGCATCAGGAGATAACTGTAATTTTGCCGTATTCTACTATGTATTTTAACCCTGCTTCTTTTTCCTTTAGTGAAAGATGATACACCGTTTTGCTGCCAGAATAAAGTTACCCGAAATGACTATCTTCTCGTTATGTTGACGAATAAGCTTTGTTATTTAGTAGATTTTGCATCACTCTCTATTAACCACAAGAAATTGCATTGTCGATAAAATGAAAGCCGAAAGCTGCTTGGGGTCGTGTTCACAGTTCGTAGTCAATTGAATACAGACTCGGGAAGTGTATATATATATATATATATATATATATATATATATATATATATATATATATATATATATATATATATATATATAGCAAAAAGCGAGTGGAATAAATTAGGGTATAAAGGAACAATTACCTGCAAGACTGCAAGACATCTTTAACACTGCTCTAAGGGTAAGCTGTGCCTCAAGGTTAATTGCTAAGTGGTAACAAATATATGTAGATACGCGGACACTGCTTAAACTCTTTTGTGAACTTAGCGTTGAACAGAAGCTTTTGCAAAGTTGTGTGAATTCGAAAAATTGCATGCCCTACTAGATTCACATGGTTTAGCATTCCGCTGAACTTGATAGCTTAGATAAGGTGGTTATTTCGTCTCCACTAAGACATACCACTTGAATCAACAAGCGAAGCCATGTGAGAGCTGATTGTTCAGCGAACCGGGAGCGCTGGAGGAACACACGCATGAAGCAAACAGGAGGCATAGAGCACGAGCGGGAGCGGCGAGCTGTGGTCAGTATGGGTGTTGTAATATATTGCTAACATTGTGTGCATGTGTTTGTACGTGTGGTGAGTATTGTGTGCTTCGCAGGTATTTTAGGGAGCGCTCGTGCTTTGTGCCTCCTCTTTCCTTCGTGTGTGTGTTCCTCCAGCACTCCCAGTTCTCGGAACAATCATTAATTACGAACTAGCCCACCTTTCTATCCGTTTGTCATGTTAGAGCTGCACAAAACAGTCGGAGACGTTCCCCGACTTCATGCATTAACACCGAATGTCCAGGTAACCACATTACATTCAGAAACGCCGCGAGACGTTGTTCATGTAGGTGCCATTGTATAAGTCTGCGTTGGCAGTTAAGCAGAGTTTCGCGTCTCTCAGTGCAGCCTTTCTTAGTTCCATAGGGGGTTAAAGTGAATTACCTATTGCAGTAGCAACGATCGCCAATAGATTCATTCCAAGCGGTTGCCTCATGTTGTCTTCAGCTGTGGGAGGACAGAAAAGGGGAGCGAAAAAGGTGCATTGAAAGTGCCGCCAGTGTGAAAGCGCATATGGGTAGGAATTCCTAGAATAAATGTGCGCCCAACACCACAAAAGATAGAGAATTGATTTAATCAAAGGGCGTTTCTCTTCTTAGGAAGGACACACCACTTACGTAGCGGTAAAATTGAAAATAGTCTTCAGGCACGTAGTCTTTAGAAACGGTTTCCCCTGTTAGCGCACAGTTGAAGTATACTGCACGAAGACAATACAACGAACTGAAAGTTTATGTTTTATTTCTTTAGGTACTACTTCGTGACCACGCAAGAATATTTTATGAATGTACTCTCTTCAAGCACCTATTTTCATAAAAACGCTTTCTTTTCAGTTCAAGGCATTCACATCATTCTTGTTCACATGTTTTATCTAAACGGAGATTATGCGGGCTACATCCACTGCAAGCAGTGTCACCTCAACTGTAGAAAGACGCGTCAGTGTTCAGCGCAGGTTACTGCAGATCTACGTACCCATTTAACTCAGTGTGGGCTTATATAAAAAAATTGTGGGCTACACTACATAATTGAGCTTGTTATGACATTTTAAGCATAGTATCAATCAGAGAGCCATGTTAGACAGCCTCATCCTGTGCACGTAATTTCAGTATATTCAATTACGAAACAGCGCAGCGCATTCAGTATTAAAGAAAAAAAGAGCTTCATTATATTTTTCTAATTAATCGTGGAATGTATAGGACAGCTTCTTGGCAGGTGTTTTTGAGCCATAGCATGCTGCAGTGTAAGCTATTAGAGAACGTCGGGCTAGAGGGAAGAACGTCCAACTTGCGGAAATTAAAAAAATATATATATTTATCAAGGCAAATAATAGTATAATATACTTCATTTTACCTGGGGTGCTATTGCTCATGGTATAAACTATATATCTGTAAAGAATAAATATTTTCACCTTCGCAATCAACATGTAGGCAACAGAACTCAAGCAAGGAAGATGTCGGAGCTTAGTTAACAATTTTAAAAAGAAGCTCTGAAACATTCTTTTCTTGGTTTTCCCTCTGCGTGGCATGCAGTGACCGAACCCGCCAACCACACGTGGCATCTAGGAACAGTAGCTGGTCAGACTGCCACAGTACTCTGGGTATCTAGTACATGCTTCGCCTAAACACTCTTCATGCACTTTGGGGGACTTCTGGTAGAAACAGAAATGAACTTAAGGAGCAAATATAAACACACGTGTTTGTAGAGTTAGTGCGTAAGGTCTATACTCGAATGGAGGGACTCTCACATCGGCAAAGCGTTAGCGAAGTCGGCCTTATCTTAGAAGTGAGTGTAGCTGGTAATTGGATGAAATATTTGTTTCCGCAAAAGGCCCCTCTAGCTGATTGGCCGCTCAATTACAGGAACATTTTATTTGCAGAAAGATGCGAAAGGCCCTTGTCCTTATGCGCCTTGACAGAACAATGATGGCCATGGCAATAGTGACTACTGATCTTTCTCTACTGGCTCATATTTACAATGACACTAATAGCTGATAAAATTACTGTCTCGGCATTTAACCACATTGTGTGCGTTTTAAAAAGCATGAATATATATCAACATTACGGCTTACCACCCTGCTACAACAATGAGTACCGAAGAGCGAGAAATCGCCTATAATCAGCCTACATAGAATGTTTCATTATATTGTTTGGTAATAAAGGCATAATCTCTGCTCTTATGAATAAATTTTCTGTTTAATAAAGCATGTAATGAAGTTTGGTAGAACTTAAGGACAACAGAAACGCGTTTTAAATAACAACCATGACTTCATAGGCATGCTTTCTGCAGATATCTTTCAGTATCACTTTCAACATCAAAACTCTTCAATCCGGAATCGGGCTCTGCAGGTGGTTATAGAATAACGTGTCCGAACAACATGATCTCCAAGCAATCGCGTCGTATAGGATATGGGGAGAAAAAAGAGGTGGAGAGGAAATGTGAAGTAAATGTAAAAAATGTATAAAGCAAAATTTTCTGGAGAGGCGGTATTCCGACCCGAATGCTCATGTTTTGAAGACGAGCTTCAAAATTAAAAAGCTTTTGACGATTCGAGCTTCTTTCTAAATAGTTTATTGACGTGGTATATACTTCAGCAACAGACATCCCTTAGAATAACGCAGACTCACGCAATACTGTCAACACCATACCCTTTGAACGAACGTTCATTGCAGAAACTGCGTAGTCGTACAACCACCACCGAAGCGTCATTGGACTCAATGCTAATGCCTTTAAGATCAACCAAATTAGTGCAGAAAGACTTTCTAATGTATGAAGACATTTTGCTACACTATCCAATCCTTGTACTGTTATATTGGTAAGAAATGTGTAAAAAGTAGGCACAGCCAGCGCTTTCATCTCGAGGACTACGTCATATGTTACTCTCGTTGTTGAGACGTGCGCCACTCTGTCTAAGGAAGAAACTGTAGCGAGCGTCCTGCGACAAGAACAAGATAGGATAAAGAAGTGACAACTGGAGAAGAAGCACAAAAAATTTCCGCTTACGAAGACCGAATGTACTGGCGAAAGGTGAAGTTCTTTGCAGCCGAGCAGAGTGTAGTTATTGAATTTATCACCACTGCAGTCTCAGGTGCACAAGTGTGGCAAAATGTTATTTTATTGTTAAGTGCGAAGCATTTCTTAGCGAACTTCGGCGACTTTGAGCGTATCTATCTATCTATCTATCTATCTATCTATCTATCTATCTATCTATCTATCTATCTATCTATCTATCTATCTATCTATCTATCTATCTATCTATCTATCTATCTATCTATCTATCTATCTATCTATCTATCTATCTATCTATCTATCTATCTGTCTATCTGTCTGCCTGTCTGTCTGTCTGTCTGTCTGTCTGTCTGTCTGTCTGTGTGTCTGTCTGTCTGTCTGTCTGTCTGTCTGTCTATCTATCTATCTATCTATCTATCTATCTATCTATCTATCTATCTATCTATCTATCTATCTATCTATCTATCTATCTATCTATCTATCTATCTATCTATCTATCTATCTAGCCGCCTAATACTTTTAGCTCTCCTGGCTGTTTCGATAATGGTATCGATACCAAACTTGGTATAGCATTACATGACTGTATGAAAAACATATTTGAGTAGTCACAACATGAAAATCTTCACATGTATGTCATGATTGTCATGATTTACATTTCTTGGTCTTGCAGCTCTTGCGGTGGATTCGTTCACATTGCATGTTGCAGTATTGGTATGGTATGACATGATTGCATGGGGAACGCAGCCCCGCCGTGGCGGTCTAGTGGCTAAGGGACTCGGCTGCTGACCCGCAGGGCGCGGGTTCGAATCCCGGCTGCGGCGGCTGCATTTCCGATGAAGTCGGAAATGTTGTAGGCCTGTGTGCTCAGATTTGGGTGCACGTTAAAGAACCCCAGGTGATCTAAATTTCCAGAGCCCTCCACTACGGCGTTTCTCATAATCATATAGTGGTTTTGGGACGTTAAACCCCACATATTCATCAATAAATCAATGGTGAACGCAAGCATGAAACAGACCCAAACATGAAAATCATGATATGTGTGTCATGTAACAACATCACTCCATGCCACGGTTATGATGCCCTCACAGCTGCTTCGCTAGCGTCCCATATACCAAATTTAGTATTACGGTACGTGAATGAATGGTTAAGGTATGATGCTGGTGCAAGCATATAAACATGAGATGCGTGTCATGTAGCAACATGACTACACGCTACGCTCATGATGCGTTCACGGCCGTTTCGCTAGCTTGATTTGTACCAAACTCGGTATTACGTGATGCGAATGGACGACGTAGGTAAATGAAACTTTCAAACAGGATAATCACGACACGCGTGACATGTAACGACATGACTACATCCACACTGATGATGCGCTCGCGGCCATTTTGCTAGCTTCACATATGCCAAAATGGATATTACGTGACGTCAATGGATTACGAAGGTATGTGACTTGCGCCAATATCATAATCATGAGATGCGTGTCTTGTGAGAGCATGACTATGTGCCGAAGCCAAGGTGCCAATACATTTCGGCCTGACGTGGCGCGCGTGCCCACCTGCGTTCATTTCGTTGCTCCGCGCCAGCGTTGCCACGCCAGGCGCCGGTTCTGCCATATATTGGCAGGCACGGGTCATGCTGCATTGCTTCGACGCATGCGCATTTCAGCACGTCCAGCGTCACTCCGTCATGAAAAGACGGAGACGCAGTGTTGTCTGGGTGACGCATCGGCACGAAATGCAGCATGTCGCATTTCACACCGGCTGCCGTCGGGCTGCGCCGATGGCGCTGGTCGCGCCGGTCGCTCCTGGCGTCAGACTGTAGAGTGCTCGTGTTTTGCTAGCGTAGCGTCGCTGTGCCCAGCGTGCGTGCGCGTCAACGCTATATTGGAGTGTACTAGGCCCTTCATGATGCGCTCGTGGCCGTTTTGCTTGCTCTACATGTACCATATTTGGTGCTACGTGGCGGCAATGGATGACGAAATATATGATTGGTGCAAACATTATAATCCTGACACGCGTGTCATGTAAGAACATGGCAACATACGATGCTCATAACGTGCTAGCGGGCGTTTCATTAGCTTCAAATATACTAAATTTGGTATCACGTGACTTGAATAGATGACGAAAGTAAACGACACATCCAAACATTATAATCATGACCCTGAAGTCATGTATGGCATCATTTACTTACAACTTGTAGCGTTGTGCTGATTTTAAAGTGACATATCAACCTCTCCTATTCTTCGCATATCATCGAGTTCCACTGTACGTGGAATCTGTCAATTTTTCTTAAAGCTTGCCAAATAAACAGAAATTCATGTTCGTATTACCAGTATTAAAAATAAAATGTTCCAAAACTTTTTTTGCAATAGCCCATGCTTTCTCTAGCTACTGATTAAAAACTTCTATATCACCAATTTACTGCATTTCAACAAATTTTTGTTCCCACGTACCTAAAAGTTAGTTCCCGTAAAGTACAACACCACTTGATATAAATAAGTAAAAAAACTTGTTCCCTCTGAAGTTTTAGAAATATTGCAGAGCTTCATACCAAGCCAGCAAGCCTGCAACAGTCTATGTTTTGTGCGTCAGTCTACGGGATCATGCACTCTAAAAAAGGGATACGTGGAGTTGGTCTACTAGCGTTAAAATAAAATTCGGCCACTCTCTCTCGCCATAAAGAAGCCAAGAGGCAGAATTAGGTCAAAAGGCAATAGACCTTCATTTACGATAGTAAAAAAATTACTTCTAGTGGATGTAGAGCGATGTTTCTACAGCGTTCTCCGTAAAACATCCCATAAGTTAGTATACCACTTTCGAAGAATGGAAAAACATATTCTATTTTCTATTGTTTGCTATGTATCAAACGATAAGAACTCCTCGATGTACAGAAAACCTCTTCTTCCGAGAATGTCGCTACTCTTAAAGCACTCGAATGTTTCTTCACCTGGCTGAATTTACATTCTGTCTACCCCTTCAGTACGTATTCCACTTTGCCAACCCTGTGTACCGGCGTGCAAAGAGGTTCTGGAAACATATCTGTTCATAGAGGTTCATAGAGGAAATATATCATAAAGGTTCTGGAAATATAGGGCAGTGTGATCAGATTTGAGTGCACGTTGAAGAACCCCAGGTGGTCAAAATTTTCAGGGCTCTCCACTACGGCGTCTCCCATAATCATATGGTGGTTTTGGGACGTTAAGCTCCGCATATAAATCAATCATCAATTTTAGTTCTTTAAGAAAGCTCTGCATGACTATAGGCATATTTGCTTTCCTAAAAACAACGTTAGATAACACAGGACAAAGAAGTTGTTCACACACTGTTTCAAAGAAATGAAGTAGTCTTGAAAAAAGACAAAGCGCTTATCTGGTTGTCATAGGTGTGACAAGCTAAGGCTGCAATTTTTAAATCATATGAGCATACTCATTGCGGTGTTTTCGAAGCCTGTGTGACGTCACGCTGATAGCGGCGGTGCTTCATGGCTTTATAAGCGCTGTGAACCGGGCGTCCAGTGCTCTATTGTACTCCGTATTCATGTAGTAATAAACCTTGTTACTGTTCCTCGTTCACGCCACTCTGGCTCTGCTTGTCCCTCGAGGCTACAACAGACTGGCGACGAGGGTGGGATTCAATTCCGCTGGGCTACAAGACACCATTAGCGGCGGTTCCGAAGCGATGGAAGATACAGGCAGGATGGCGACGTTGGCAAGGTTCGATCAGTTCGTCGAGGACGGTGACGAAGATTTTCAGTCCTATGTGGAGTGGTTCGACCACTTTCTGAAGGCCTCCCAGGTGAGCGACGACCTGAAGGTGTCAGTGTTAATAACGGCAATAGGAAAGAAGGCCTACAAAACACTGAAAACGTTGCTGGAGCCAGAAAAGCCAGAAAACAAGACGTACGCACAGTTAGTACAGACACTGAAAGAGCAGTACGTTCCCAACACTTCCGTGATTGCCACACGTTTCAAATTCAATCGTTTTCAACAAGATGGGCCAGCGGTGACAGCCTTCGCTGTAGAGCTGAAGCGGTTGGCGACATCCTGTGATTTTGGAACGTTTCTGGACGACGCGCTGTGGGACCGATTTGTGGCGGGACTTTGTGACAAAGAAACACAAGCAGAGCTGTTAAAGACAAGCAAGTTGGCTTTTAAAGAGGCCTGCGATATCACTAAGAGTATCGAGTTGGCCGGGAAAGAAAGCCAGGATTTTCAGCCCAAGTCGGTGCAAGGAATGATCAGCACCCTTAACCGCAAAACAGATAGCGGGAAACGCCCACCACGCTGGAGAGATGAAACTTCGGGGGTGCCTGCTGGCACCAGGGGGGCGGAACCATTGCACTGTTTCTGATGCGGCTCAGAGCATGAAGTACCTATCTGCGAATTTCGCAAGTACCGTTATCGGGTGTGTAAACGGGTTGGACACTTAGCGAAGGTGTGTAGGGACAGAGGTAGAGACGCTGCGAACGAGATAGACGAGGAAAGTGACGCAGGAAACATGTGCTGTACAATATCTATTCCTGTGAGGGGCGCACCAGACTCTACAAAATTTGCCTGAAGCTAGATCAGAAAAGTGTGCGCATGCAGACTGACACAGGGGCATCTGTGTCAATTGTACCAGAGTCACTGTGCAAGAAATACTGGCCCAACCTACCTTTAGAGCCACGCAGTCTTAAGCTAAAGACCTGCGGTGGTACTCCGCTGACGGGAAAAGGGAAGCTAAACGTTTGCGTAGAGCACAATGGTCAGCACAAGCAACTTCCGCTAACTGTCGTGAAAACAAACGGGAGTACTAACACTATGCTGTTCGGGCGAGACTGGCTGTCAGCACTGAAGTTAGACTGAGCTAGTGTTCATAGGGTTTGCTTGGACAAAGTGGCACTGCTGCTTGAAAAATATGCTAAGATTTTTGAGCCTACCTTGGGTCTAATTAAGAACAGGGCCATTAAGTTAGTGCTTAAAGATAATAATAGAACACCCATTTTTTTAAAGCGCGGTCGGTACCATTTTAAGTTAAAGAAACAGTGTCTTCGGAACTGAAGAAGAATTTTGTGAAAACCGGAGTTCTAATACCTGTTCAGTAGAGTGAATGGGCGACGCCGCTAGTAGTGGTGCCGAAACCAAACAACCAGGTCAGAGTGTGTGGGGCTTCAAGGTGACACTAAACCCATGCCTAAGAATAGATCATTACCCCCTTCCCGTGATTGAGGATCTGTTTGTAAAGCTGGCCAGTTGCAAATATTTCAGGGTGTGGGATTTGTCCACTGCATACCAGCAGCTAGAATTGCATCCCCAAGCGCAGTCGCTAGTCGCGATCAACAAGCATTTGGGGTTATTCAAGTATACGCGCTTACCCTATGGAATAACGAGTGCACCTTCAATTTTCCAGGCTGTTATGGATGACGAGTTGAAAGGACTTGATCGGGTAGCGTGCTATCTAGACGACGTGCTGGTAGCAGGACCTACCTTTGAAGAATATTTCCATAAAGTGGAAATTGTGCTGTCCCGATTTCTAGAAAGAGGCATTCGACTGAAAAAAGAGAAATGTAAGTTCTTTCAAACTTCCGTCCTGTATTTGGTGCACGTTCTCGATGAAAAAGGCATACGCCCGTCAGAGGAAAAAGCAAAAGCTAAGATGGAGGCCCCTGCACCTGCGAATGAGGCACAGTTAAGAGCTTACTTAGGGTGGATAAATTGTTATGCTAAGTTCGTTCCCCACGTCGCCACGAGACTCAGACCACTGTATGACGTGTTGAACCAAGAAAAAGGTTCCAAATGGTCCCTTGAGGCAGAGCAAGTGTTCCAGCAAAGCAAAACGTGGTTGACGGAAGGAAACGTTTTGACATACTACGGCCCAACGAAAGAGATAGGGCTTGTGTGTGGCGCATCCATGTATGGCGTGGGCACCATTCTGTTTCATAAGATTGATAAGGTGAAAAAACCTATTGCTTGTGCGTCTCGGCACTGAGCAAAGCAGAGAAAAGTTATGCTCACATTGAAAAAGAGGCCCTCGCTGTGGTCTTTGGGCTGAAGAACTTCCACAAATACCTATTTGGGCGTTGTTTTGTCATTTATTCGGACCACCAGCCATTAGCCAGCCTACTGAGGCACGGCAGATCAGTTCCAGTAATGTCTGCAGTGCGCATGCAACGATGGGCTTTGCTACGGGCGGCGTCCAATTAGAGATGGTAGTACCGAAAAGGCAATTACATGGGAAACGCTGAAGCGCGTTTGCGATTGCTGTTGGCGAATGAGCGAGATGTCTCAGATTACGTACAATTTTTTTCTGTTGTCAATGAACTGCGACTGTCTGTTGACATAATCAGCAAGAAAACGAGTACTGATAGAGTGCTATCGAAAGTGTTGTGGTACACGAAAAACCGCTGGCCTGCGCATGTCACTGATAGCGAATATAGTACATTCGAACCGTACTTTGTTCGCCGGTATGAACTATCGGTAGATCAGCAGTGCGTTACGTGGGAAAATCGGGTAATTGTTCCGCATTGTTTGCGTAAACAAGTATTGGCACTTCGTCATGAAGGTCACGCTGGAGTTACGCGTATGAAAATGCTCGCGCGCAGCTATGTCTGGTGGCCTCAGTTAACCCAAGATATTGAAAATGTTGTTAAAAGTTGCTGTACTTGTCAGTTGATGCAGAACGCTTCACCTAAAGCCCCACTACAAACTTGGGGTTGGCCAAGCCGCAGATAGCAGCGACTCCACCTGGATTTCATATTCGCAGACAACAAGTGGCTCCTCGTGCTTGTGAATGCACCTTTGAAGTGAGTGGAGGTGTTTGTAATGAATTCAACAACAACTGAGAAGACCGTCGAGAGGCTGCGTGGGGTGTTCGCATCGTATGGCCTTCCAGAGGAGGTTGTTACGGACAACGGGCCTCAGTTCACGGCAAAGAGTTTCACAGAGTTCCTGCTTAAGAATGGAGTGCGGCACAACAGAACACCTCCATACCACGCGGCGTCCAATGGAAGCGCCGAGAGATGCGTCCAGACGGTGAAACACGATCTTACGCGACAGCTTCTTGACGAAAGGTCATCGGGCCAGAGTAAGACCCTACAGCACCACACAGATCTTTTTCTGTTCAGGTACCGGAACACACCGACCACAACCACGGGGCAGACACCAGCAGACCTGTTTTTGTCGTGGTCGCCCCGCACTCGCCTGACTATGCTACAGCCAGGCCTGGAGAGACGGATGGAAGAACGGTTCTTCAAAGTAGAGGTCCAAGTTGACGAAATAAGAGAGTCAGAAAGAGCTTACAAAGAGGGGGGAAAGTGTTCTGGTTTAAGGCCTTCGTCCAGGTGATCACAAGTGGCTGATAGGTGTCGTAGAAAGAAGGTGCAGTGCCGTTACGTACCTTGTGCGCGAAAACAGGTTCGCGAAAACAGGTTCATGCGTGTAGATGATTTACGTCCGCGCTACTTTGAGAGTGGCGAAGAAGGCCCCAGTGAGCGTCCCTGTTTCGTGCCCAGCTCAATTCCAGACCCTCGGTCCGAAGCCCCTCCTACGAGCCCCCGTCCCCTTCCGGTTCATGCGTCTCCCAGGTCTGCTACCACACCGCCGGAGCAACCCGGAGACTCAGCTCCCTCGGGACAACCAAACTCAAGTCCACATCAAGGCTCTGCCCCGGCAACTTCTCCTCTGCGAATATCTGTCTCCTCTAGGTGCTCAGACTATTCGACGCAGTGCTCATGCAAGAAAACCTCCCGATTAGTATAGGCCATAAACATAGTGGGAAGGAGTGCGGTGTCATGCGAAGCCTGTGCGACGTCACGCTGATAGCGCCGGTGCTTCATGGCTATATAAGTGCTGTGAACCGGGCGCCCAGTGCTCTTTTTTTACTCTGTATTTATGTAGTAATAAACCTTCTTACTGTTCTTCGTTCATGGCGGCTCTGGCTCTGGCTCTGCTCGTCCCACGAGGCTGCAACACTCATTCTGCTGCATCTTTTTCCAGTGTAAACCCAGACAAAGAGACTACAAACGCTCCATGAAAAATTTAGTAATTCACACATTGGCAACTCCGCACCTGCATGGCATACCGTAATTTGCTCATAGGATAATATTAAACTGTGTGACTAACAAATATTAGGATACAAATGAAGCTCTACAGTATTGTTTTCCCCGCATTTTTACACTTCCTGAGTCAAGTATATACCGGTGCTTTTATCACGCTGGAGGAGGGTGCCTAGGTACATTGATAGCATTATAAAGCACGCAGTCTCGGCCACAGCTCTTGTTGGACTAATAGCCATTCACCGTCAAAGAGCCCCAGACGCTTGAGTCAGTTTCATAGACTTGCAGCTGTTTGATGAAAGTTTTTAATGATGTCAATATTATCTTATCCACTTTATTTCATTGAATAACATAATATTACATCATGAGCCCTTACCAAAACCTTCACTTCGTTTTACCTGAGCAACAGTCTCGAAATACACTATTGTGTATAGTTGGCGCAAATGAAATAAAAATGCAACGTGTGAAACAGGTCAAGCTGGACAGGAGTGCGATAACGTCTGTAGCGATTTTAATGGCGCATAAAAAACACGCTTTTATGTAAACCCTATTATTGCATTACAACAAGCGTAAGATGCAGAAAAGCTTGATTCAAAGGAAAGAAAGTAGTACAGAAAGCTTTCTTTGAGCGTAGTCAAGTTACCCTACTTGTGTTGTGCACGCCATGACACAATAGGGTGAACATTGTCGTGGCTGAAAGGACGTCTAGTAAATCGCGAGGGTAACGATGGTACATGAGACAATGGACTGCCCTTTAGTTGGACGCGCGTTACATAATTTTGGTGGGCCCTACATACCTAATGAAGTCGATCATCTTCGCAACGCTAACATCGTAGTAAAATTGCAGCACAACTTGCTTTTCACTCCCGATCTCTCATGGAATCGATTCCACAAATGCATGTTATCGGCCAGAATTTCATTTGCTAACCCCGACCAATAAGCCATGTGCTCTAATAATACTTGAGCTCATGTGCTAAACTGGACCCCTTTATCTTCATTTACTCTTTCTAACCACCTCTGTCACCACCTCACAAGCAGGGGACGCGTGCCTTTAATCAGCCCAGGAAAGACCCTGTATAATGAATTTTGTCTTACACAAGGCACAATTCCTCCACCGAATATTTTGGCATATTTCAATATTGTGTTTTCAGTCTGGCTTTATGAGCACGGCACCGATGCAGGGGTGGGTTGTTTGCTCTGTATATTTAGCTACTGAGAACACTAGCTGAATTGCAAAGGGTGGGAGAAAAAAACACCCGGTTCTCGGTCGGTAGTTTCGCCTACATTACTCCACGCACTAAAACTCACCGCACGCGCTGTTCTTTTTTAACGGCCCAAGTGATTTGTTCAATTTAAACTTTATTTTTAAATAATTGTGATTCACGTCAAAAAAGTGACAATTTAGAGCACAACGAACTCTCTCTATTTGTGGTTCTTGACCCTTAGAAGTAAATAAAAACAGGTGGTGTTTGGGAACCATTTCATATTTCCGAAATTACATCAATGGTACGGCAATCTGACTTTTGGAAAGGTAAGCGTCGTAGCGCCGAAATACAGGGACAGTAGGCGGTTCGTTCGATGCGGTGGCAAGCAGTTACTCCACAAACCTGTGCTCTTCAAAGCGGTTCGTCGAGCTGTTTTTAAGATCCCGTGAACACGCTTCGAGCACTTTTTCATGCGGTTAGTTTTGCGACATCTTCTAAAAGAATGTTTCTAATCTAGCCCCACCGCGGTGATCTAGTGACTAATTTACTCGGCTGCTGACGTGCAGATCGTGGGATCGACTCCCGGATGCAGCAGACGCATTTTTGATGGAGGCGAAAATGCTGTAGGCCCGTGTGCTCAGGTTTGGGTGCACGTTAAAGAACCCCAGGTTGTCGGAACTCCCGAAGCCCTCCACTGCGGCGTCTTTCATAATTATATGGGGGTTTCAGGACGCTGAACCACACATATAAAAATATCAATCAGTGTTCCTAATCTAATTTCATAACAATCTATGGGCACCAAATCCAGCGTAGAAAAAGTGAATAGTGTTGATAGGAAATAGGCAATATTGGCTACCTAAAAATATTCTTCTGTGCCATAAAGAGTAATCTTAACTTCAAATGTCCATGTAAAATTGCATCAACGAACAATAAATGCGAACGAGAAGATTTCAGCTATGACTTGTGTCGGCAACCTCACTTTCATAACTTACATACTGCAACGACGGGTCAAAACGCAGTCCACGCTGGACTTGTCCGCATCTCAGCACGGCATCGCGTTATACACAGTTTTGAAATGCCTGAAACAAAAGAACCTACTTAAGTTTGTTTCACGGCCGACATGATAAACGTAAGTGTAGAGAGCGTTTCGTAATAAATCAATAGTTTTTGTCCAGATTAACAGGCAGTGCAGAGATGTACAATATCAGCCTCATATTTGAAGCGCAAAGAATATCCTGCATTTAGTTCGCCACTTCAGGATTCGAGTGGCCTCAGGTACTTTTAGGACGACTGAACTTTTTAAGTGAAATGCAAGGAATTGATCGTGCATTTGCAACAAACACGTCTGCTTCACAGATGCTCCATGAGACTCCTAACCCTGAACGCTTTTGTTATGCTATGGTAAACAATTCAATATTGGCAATGTAATTGCTAACTAAGTGGTTGTGAGAGCAATTCTTACTAATAATTAGAATATCAGCGCCGATATTTGTATTCCACTGCTGAAGCACCCCAACAAACCGACATACACCATTACATGTATGGCAACGGCATGTAACAGCATGTGGCAGGTTATTTGATAGAGTTAATAAGCGCAGACAGGAAATCGTATAACAGTGTATTTTCTCGCAAACTAGGCAAAGTACAGTAGCCTAAAGTTTTGCTTAGTTTTGGTAATATTGATCTCGCACTACTAATTAAACTACTGATTTATCACGTGTTAGTTACTTGTCCTGTTTCTGGAGCGTAGGAAAGGGAGTTACACAAAGGTTTTAACAATGATTACCATATCTGCGCCTCCAGGTTCATAACGTTGAGGAAACACAAGAAAAGAAATGAACTTCTTTGTATTAGCTTGTCAATCATTGTCATAATTGAAAGTGGCTGAAATGTTTTATGCATCAAATCAAAGCCGAAACCTGATGAAGTCGGAACCATCACATGAGGAATTGCAATAGGATTGTGATCCTTTTTGTAATTAAACAATTTTTCTTGGCAGATTGAGTAACCACGATTGAGGAGGGATCACTTTAATACGTCCCCACCTAACAGTCGCATATGAAGTGTCAATGCTTGATGTCAATTGGCTAAATTGAGATTGTCATTAACACTGAAATAATTTTGTACTTGTGGGAGAGCAACTGAGTGACACAAACTAATTACTTGCATAGGTCGCAACTGAAATATACTTGTTTTGTGACGGCTGTGCGCGACAGTTGGTTATTTCCATTCGGAATGAGGTTTCCAGTACACGAAAAATATAATTCTAATGTAGGTGGGCTGAACTGAATGCTCGAAAGACCAAAGAATCAAGGAGCCAATATACATAACGTGAACCACTTGCGAAGTTCCCTTTTTTGTTAGAGCTTGGTAAGTTTAGCTTGGCAGACCTACATTAATAAATATGTCTTGCCAAGTAGCACAAGTTGAACGTTTATTATAAACCAGCATACCATGAAATAGAGGCCTGCAAATGCTGGACGATATTTTTTATTGTAGAAATTTGGCTGTAAGAGAAGTAGCATGGTTGAGAGGCTTCTTATGCATTACAAAAGCCCCGATGACATGGAAACACTAGTAGCACGTACGCACAAGACATAGTTGTGGATGAGGTTTATTACGTAGTTCTCTGTGGAATTCGTACGATTTGCTACCGTGTCGTAAGGAAAGAGAAGCACTTGTGTATTTCGAATAAGTGAATGATACAAAGCAGAAGAGAGAGTAGCGAAAGTTTTGTGCTCAAATAACAGTTTTACTGCGAATGAATAAGAGCCACAAAACATGAATTGTTATTTCTCAAATATATTTATTTAAAATTCAGATTCTAATGCTGGCCTGGCCACACCCAGATCTTTTTACATAGTTGACGTATTTTTACAGAGACACCGGTCGCCATCACCGATGCGTCGTCGAGCAGTTTCTGACGAGAGAGACTGATCGGTGCAGTTCCGCAGGAGAAAAACTGCAACTTCTACGCAATTCTCAGTGCCTTAATTTTGGGCCGCAAGACATTGTTTATGCTGATTTTGAAGGTGCCATCAGTCTAGCGCTTTTAGGTACCGGGTTGCTGTTTCTTTAATAGACGTTAACTTTCGGAGACTCAAAAAAGTGACATCTCTCTCTGACATGGTGCACTTGAAAACTTTTCACACCCTTAACAGTGTATTTTTGTCCCATAAGCAACATCCTTTTTGCGTAAATACTAAAAGCGTTGGGTGTGAGGTAGGTGTGCTTGTGAACACCCCTAAACTATGGGTGTTAGATCAAGCTACAGCTAAGCGAGTGGTGTATAACTAATAAAATTAGCTTTGAAACGATGGCAGTTACATGTATAAGCATACTTGATCAAAAGAAGCGCAATTACGGGTCAACAAAAGGAGGGACACGACGAAGAAAATGATTCGTCCTGTCTGCCTCCACTGTTCTATAGAAAAGTTGAAGCTTGGACCAGTTGGTGACGCATATTTGATGGAATTTATTGCCATGAAAGGGAGAACAATAAAGGAAACTCACAGAACAATTTTTTTCCTGTGTGTCTCTCCTTTTGTTGTCTCGTTAATTGCGCTTCACTTAATCAGGCATGTGTATACTTGTAACTGTCATCGTTTCAAAGATCTTTTATGTGTGGCACCTCACTCACATGGTGGTAGCTTGATTTAACACCCATTTGAGGGGTGTTCATAAACACCTACAAAAGTTGGATGTAATGCCTCTTCACACCCTATAATTTTATGATGTTTCTAAACACGCTAAAGAGACGTTGCCCGTGGACAAAAATACACTCTTAAGGATGTAAAAACGTCGCAGTGCGCTTTCTATGGCTAGCGCGCCACGCATTCATCTCTCAGCTTTGTGTATGGCGTGCGCCGTCATCGAAGACATTACATACATCAATATAATTTTTGTTAGGCCATTTTGTGTTCATGACTCATCCTTAGTTGGAATTTCCTTTCACATTATAAAGCTGCCATCGATGACCTACATGTGGAAGTGTTCCTTGTGCCAACATATGAATTTTCATCACCTGACCATTCCATTCCCTCCTGAAAACTGATCGTTCATGCCGACACCAACTTGTTGCTATAAGCTTCAGTCCCTATTACCCGTTCGTGTACTGCTCAACCTGACGCCATGGAGTGCTTACGGTGTTCTTTTTGCCAACATATTAATTTTCATCACCTTACCATTCCATTCCCTCCTGAAAACTGATCGTTCATGCCGACACTAACTTGTTGCTAGAAGCTTCAGTCCCTATTACCCTTTCGTGTACTGCTCAACCTGATGCCATGGAGTGTTTACGGCATCTCAAGTGAATGCAAGAAAATCGTTCTCCCATTTGCCGTTCTCAAAATAGTATCTGGTTGAACCATAATACTGGTTACAAACCTCTGCAACAACATCTTTGCTTTACTCCGCAGTGAGAATGAAGGGTATACGTGCAACCTGTCACCCACATCAGTGATCTTTATATTCCCAATTTACCCTATATATCACATTGAAGCCATAAGTCTTGCATCTCAACCAGCCTGAATATACAATGCTACCGCGAATAGACGACGCTGTTGATTGTTTACGAGGTACGGAATACATTCCCTCCTCTTGCCTGCCTTATGGGTGTTGGTAGGTACCAGTGGTTCAGTGTGATCACCCTACAACAGCCTTTGTAACGTTCTATGGTGTACACGAGTTCAACGTCATGCCATTTGGGCTCGGCAACGCGATTGCAACATTACAGCGCCTGATCAATATAAAAGCCTTCGAGATTACAAAGAGAAGACTTGCTTGTGTTATTTGAACGATATAGAAGTCTTTCCATCAAATTTGCACACACATTTTAGTGGTCTGCACGACAATCTCGCGTGCCTAACTGCTGCGGACCTCTACCATATTATTAAGAAGTTTTACTTCAGAGCATGGGAGGTACCCATCTTGTGACATGTAATCTCAAAAGACAGCATTTTCGTGATTGTGATGTCCTTCAACATGCAGCCTAACTCCGAACGCCCACATCGATGAAAATCCTCAGAATTTATTGCAGGCCTCTGATCCTATTTTGGTCACTTCGTGCGTACCTTCGCATTCATTATTGCACCTTTCACGAGTATGCCTACCACCAGTGAAGGTACATCTGCAGGGCAACCTCCATGTGATGACGCATTTTGAAAGTTGCGCCACCTGTTGACCTCGACATGTGTCCTTCGCCACATCAAAACTACCGCTCCCATAAAAATCTACCCAGATGCAAGTGGCATTGGTCTTGGTGCAGTCTTGGCACGACTCAATTGCAGCCGAGGAGAATACGTTCTCGCTTATGCAAGTCGTGCTCTCAAGAAGGCTAAAATAAAGTACTCGGGGACAGGGAAGGAGTGCTTGGCGATAATCTGGGCATCGGCGAAGCTTCGTCCGTGACTTTATAGCCTTGCTTTCAGCGTGGTTACATACCACCACGCTCTATGTTGGCTTTTCACATTTAAAGACCCATCAGGGCACCTGACCAACTGGGCACCTCACATGCAGGAGTATGATATTCGTATCGTATATCGTTCCGGTTACAAGCTTGCGGATGTTGATGCACTATACCCCTTGCCCATAGCACCAAATGTGGCTTCTCTGTCCCCTTCAATTATCAGCTTGTCATCCCAGTGTGAATACTCATACCTTGCCAGCAGTATACTCTTCGGTGCGAGACAACATTCGTGCCACCGTAGCTACATGCAGAGGGTCGGAAGTGGCCCCTAACTGTCTCTAGACATAAGCGCTCTGAGTCTCTGTCATATGCGCGACTTCGCATGCCTATTCTAATAGCGCTCATGCCAACGTTCTAGAAAACTTGTGAAAGGCGGCATCAGCGATATTACTGGCGAGGAATGTACCGCCCATGGCCATGGCTTGTCGCCATAGGCCTTGCTGCGTCCCATTCGTTGGTAAAGCAAGGAGGACGGAGGCTTCAGGTCAAAACAAACAATTTATTTAACGAAACACGGCGTAGCGCAGGGTCGGCCTAGAGACCCGAGGCCCCTACGCAGCGACCATGACGACGGGTAACATCAATCGACCAGCGCGGGTGAGAGCATTCGTTTGTCATGGCAGCCAAGACACCTCTTCCTAGGGTATGACGCAGAGTGGCCCAATGAAGAGTGCAGGTTTGCCACACACAACGCTACTGCACAACACGTGACACTCTCTCTGGAAGGCTTGTGCACGTGGTTCCCACAAGACAAACGTTGAATCATTCTTCACGACCAAACTCGATGGCATCACTTCCGCCGACATATCCTCCGAGCGCAGATGCTTCATTTGGAACCATTATGATTACAGCTGCAATAAAGTGAAAGTGCTTGTAATGGCTGCGCGGTCAAGTCGTTTCTTTATTCTGGTAGGGCGAAAAGAGATAACTGTAATTTTCCCGTACTCTAGTAGGTATCTGAACCCTGTTTTTTCTTATGAAAGATGGTACACTGTTTTAGGTGTAAGAATATTGATACCCATAAAGGCTATCTTGTCGTTATGTAGTGGAATGATTATTTTTATTTAGACGACGTTATATGACGCTCTATGAACCACAGAAAATTATATTGTTGAAGAAACGTAAGCCGAAAGGCGATAGCTGTATGTGGTCGAGTTATGGTTGATACCAGAATGTGGTCTTTTTACAATTCAGTGCCACCTATCGAACGAAATGCAAAACAAGTTTTTTCCGCCATGTCTTGTTCACCCCCTGTGATGTGCGCTACTGATGTCAGTACGCGATGATCGCTGCGTATGTGAGTTTTGGTTGGCAGTCGGTGGGATGCCCGAGAGGACGCATAGCGGCCACTTCAAGGGGCGGTGCCACTGCGGCCCTTGCGTGACCTCTCCCGGCGGCGGACGGGCTGTTATGACCGGTAGAGCGAGGACATGGCCTCCAAGGGACTCTCATTGGCGTACCGTCCAAACGTCCCACAGGAACGGAAGTGCTCTCCGTGTGCGAAGCAGGGAACGCTAATTGGCATCGTTGGGACACACGGGCCGCCAGCTTGCATGAGTGAACAAAATTTCTCGAAGGACCACGTTGCAGGACTGGATTTTCTAAAGAGTCCATTGCAAAGTGGTAACATATCTATGTATATATTGTACCGATGTTGAAGGACTCGGGGTATAATAAAACGTGTTTATTAAAGGGCGAACCTCTGCCCACAACTCAAAGGAACTATGGCCGTAGCACGTTACAGCAGAACACCAAAGATGTCTCCTTCTTCTACTTCTTCAAGAAGAGTCCCAAGCGCGTGGCGCACATCAGCAGTGGCCGGCTGGGTTCTCGTGCTATCATCATCGTCTCTGCGCAACACTAGATGGCGCGCATGTATGTCCCTGTGCGCGTGGTGATGGGCACGTTGTTTGAATGCAGGCACTATGTCGTGGCAATATGAGCACAATGCGTTAGCTGTGCTGTGAACTTAGCATTTAGTAGAACATTTTTCAAAAGTTCCTAAACCGAAAAACTGGATGCCCGACATGACTCACATGGTTCAGCATTCCGCTGAGTTTGTTAGCTTGGTGAAGGGGGTTATTTCGTTTCCACTAAAATACACCACTTGAATCAGCACGCTAAGTCACGCAACAGCTGCACAACACAGTCGAAGACGTTCACTGCTGCAATTTTGTGCAGTAACTTCAAATGTCCAGGAAACCACAGTATGCTCAGAAATGCCGCGAGACACGTTCATGCAGGTAGTGGTCCATACATTAGTTTTCTGCATTCGGAAGCTGTTTTCAATTAATACGTCTGATTTGGCAGTTAAGCAGATGTTCGAGTCTATCAATGAACTGTTGAATTAATGCAGCCCTTCTTAGTTCCAAAAGAGTTCAACCAGATTACCTATTGCTGTAGCAACCATCACCAGTAGATTCATTCCAAGTGGTTGCCTCATGTTGTCTTCAGCTGTGGGGGGACAGAAACGGCAAGCAAAAAAGTTGCGTTGAAAGTGCCACCAAGTATATATGCGAAGGAATTTTTATAATAAAGTGTGCTCAAGATCACAAAAAGAAAAAAAAGATTTACCCAGAGGGCGTCTCTAAGGAAGAACACATCGCCTACGCAGCGCTATTAATAAAGATAGTCTTCCGTGGCGCGTAGCCTGTGGTTTGCCCGTAATATCGTACGATTGAAGTAGAGTACACAAGACGATACAACTAAATGGATAATTATGTTTTGATTTTCTAGGTACTACTTCATGAGTGCAAAAGGAATATTTTATGAAAAGATTCTCTTCAAGCACTTAATTCTATAAAGAAATGTAACTTAGAAGTGTGGCAGCTTGGCCTAGTCGGTATGACATAACGATAGTTATAGCGCGAGAACAGAACGACGACACAGAGACAAGAAGCTTTCTTTGAAACTAAGACAAGCACATCATTATTGTTCCCAAGTTTTATCTAAACTGAGAATATGCGGGCTAAATCTACAGCAAGCAGTGCCAACTCACCTGTAGAAAGATGCGTCACTGTTGAGCGCAAGTTAGTGCAGATACACGTATCCATTCAATCCAGTGTGGGATTATATACAAAAAATGAGGGCTACAATACGTAATTGAGTTCGTTATAAAATTTTAAGCATTAGATCAATCAGGGAGCATCGTTAGACAGCCACATCCTGTGCGCAAAATAGCAGTAGGTTCAATTTTGAAACAGCACAGTGAATTCAGTATAATAAAAAATAGCCTCATTACATTTTTCTAATTAATTGTGGAATGAATCGTGAAAGAAGGCAGCTTCTTGGCAGGTGCTTATAAGCCACAGTCTACCGTAGCGCACACTGTTCGAGAACGTCGGCCTAAAATAAAGATCGTACAACTGGAGGAAATTAAAGAAGTATTCATCATTGCAAATAACATTATAATAGAGAAACATGACTGAAATAGGATCTTTGCTCGTGATATAAAGTCTGTGTCTGTAAATTATACATAGAATCTACTACGTAATCAAGTATGCAGGCAACTGAACTAACGCAAGAAAGATATCGAAGCTTAGTTCACTGATTTAAAAAGAAGATATAAAACCTTCTTTTCTTGGTCTCACGTGTGCCTGGCATACAGTTTCCACACGTAACATACACACGTGGTACCTACCAACTACAGCCGCAGAGGATCATGATGGAAATATATTTAGCTGTAGGGATCTAGTACTTAGTTTTCCCAAACCCTCCTTATGTACTTTGGCAACATATATTAGAAATATATATTGTACTTACGGGCCAAATATAAAAAAATGTGCCTGTAGAGTTAGTACGTAGGGTCTGTACACGAATAAAGGGCCTCTCACATCGAAAAAAAGTTGAGGAAGTCAGCCGCATCTCAGACGGGAGATCAGTGACTAACGACCTTTTCACCTATAACACTGCAACAATGGTTTAGATGAAATCTGATTCCGCTGCAGGTCCCTTTAGCTGATTGCCGTTCCAAATACAGGAACATTTTATTTGCAGAAACATGTTAAAGGCCCTTGTCCTGCAGTGCGCGTTGATAGGGAAATGGCGGCCATGCCTATTGACAACTAATGTTTCTCTACTGGTTGAGAAATACAGTGACGTCAATTGCTGTGAAAATTAGTCTCGATGTTGCACTGCAACCCGCGCGTTTTTAGAAGCACAATTAGATCAACCTTACGGCTTACTAACTTGTTACAACTAAGACGTCGAAGAGCAAGAAATCACCATAATTGACCTTACATAGAAAAATGTTTTAATAATTTCGTTGGATATTCAAGGTGGCATTTTTGCTGTATTTAAATAAATATTTATTCAAGGAGTTAATATTGTTTACGAAAAAAAAATGGGCTGAAGAAATGCATTTTCGATCGCATCCCGAATATACAGGCATTCTTTCTGTAAATATTTTCCAGTAGAACTCTCAACATCAAAACTCTTCCACCAGAAATGGGGCTCAGCAGGTGCTCATGGAAAAACGTGGTCAAACGATGGATTTTTCAAGCAAGCGCCTTGTATAGCTTATGAGGAGAAAAAGAGGTAAAGAGAAAGAGGGAGTAAGTGTAAAATATGTATAAAAGAAATCAAAATTTTCAGGAGAGGCGGCATTCCAGCCCGGGTGCTTACGGTTACGAAGATGAGCGTGAAGGCTTTTTGTTCATCCAGGCTTTTCAATACCTGGTTATTAACGTGGTGTATACATCAGTGATACTGACTGATACACTACTGTCAACACCATACCACTTAAACTAACGTCGATTACAGAAACTACTTAGTTGCAAAAAATTTTTCTGAAGTCCCCACTGAAGCTTCATTGAACTCAATGCGAATGCGTTTAAAATTAACGACATTAGTGCACAGCGAATTTCAATTGTTCGAAGACATTTTGTTACACTATCTACAGCTTCTACTGTTATATTCATAGTAAAGGTTTGTAAAATAGGCATGAAAATGCCGGAGGAGTACCGCTGATTACTTTGCTGGTAATTTAAAGCATGCACTCTCGCCTACAGCACGTAGGACTCATTCACCGTCAAACAGCCTCAAACACTTGCCTCATTTCCCTAGACTTCGTGCTATTTGATTAACGTTTTCAATGATGTTAGCGGTATTTTATACACTTTCAAAATATAACATACCATGACATCAAGTGCGCATATAAAAACGTTCACCTCGTCTTCCTGCAGCCACAGTCATTGAATCATTTTACTGCGTATCGCTGGCGCACATGAAATCGGAATGCATGGTGCGAAATAGGTCAAGCTGGACAGCAGAGAGACCACGTCTCTAGCATTTTCAATCACGCATAAAAACAAGCTTTCATGTAAACCATATTACTGAATTGCTACGAGCGAAAGTAGAAGAAAAGCTTGATTGAAAGGAAAGGAAGCGGTACAGAAAGCTTTTTAATTTAAATAGTTCACTAACGCTACATGTGTTGTGCACGCTGTGACGCTATAGGATGCACATTGTTATGGCTGAAAGGACGTTGTTATGGCTGAAAGGATGCACATTGTTATGTCTGAAATGATGGTACATCAGACCATGAAATTCCCTTTAGTTGGATGTGCGTCACGCAATTTGGGCGGGCGCTATCTACCTAAAAACGCCGATCCAGTTCGCAACACTAGGCACGTAACAAAATTGCAGCATAGCCTGCTATTGCCTTAGATCTCGCATGGGATGGATTCCACAATTGCATGGCATCGGCCAGGACTTTTGTACGCTATTCCAGCCAGGAAGTCTTGTGCGCCAATAAAACTTCAGGTAATGTGTTAAACTCGACCGATTCACCTTAATTTACTCTTTAGAATTACCCCAGTCACCCCCTCAAAAGCAGGATATGCGTGATATTAACCAGTTCAGGAAAGAGTCAGTAATCCGACTTCTGTCTCCTCAAAACAAAGAACAATCAATATACCGAATGTATTGGCATATTTCAAAAATGTGTTTTCAATCCGGCTTATGAACACAGGGTCAATGCAGGGGTGGGCTGCTTGCTCTGTATATTAAGCTACTCAGAATGGTAGTAAATGGCAATGCCTGGAAGACAAAGCAACCGGTTCTCAATCGGAAGTTTCTGGCCAAGTCTAATTTACGCGCTAGAACGCACTGCATGCGGCATTCTTCTCTAACGGCCACATGCTTTTTCCACATAAAACTTTATTTTCAAAATGATGTGATTCACACCTTCAAGGTGACAGCTTAGAGCACAAAAAATTAATTTCTTTGTGTTTGTTGAGACAAAGAAAAAGTACATCAGTTCAGGTGGTGTTTGGAACCATTTGATACTTCAAAAATAACGCCAAGGGTACGGCACTGTGACTTTCGGATAGCCAAGCGTCGTATAGCACTGAAATGCAGGGACAGTAGGCGATTCGATGCTGTAGTAAGCAGTTGCTCTACAAACTTGTACTCGTCAAAGTTGTTCGTTGAGTTTTCACTCTTTCAAGCCTTTGTAAACACGCTTTGTCGAATTTTCGCATGGGGCTAGTTTTGTGTCATCTCCCAAAATAATATTTCTTTTTGTCTCGTAACAACCTATGGGCACCAAATGGAGCGTAGAATAAGCAAAGTGTGTTATTATGAAGTTGATGATGGTGGTTTCCTAAAAATATTCTTGTGGGTTATAACGAGTAATCGCAAGCTCCAAAGAACATGTCGAATTGTATCGACAAACGTAACTGCCAACGAGTAGATTCCAGGGGTGAATTGTGTCAGCAAACCCACTTCAATCCCTCACATCATATACATAATTTTCAAGTATACCTGAAACCATAGAACCAACTCAAGCTTGTTTCACGCACGACATGTTAAACGTAAGGGCAGGGAGCATTTCGTAAGAAAATCGATAGTTTTTGTCCATATTCGCAGGCAGTGCATCGATGTACAATACCAAACTACAAGCGCTCTGAATACAAGCTCTCTGAAAATGCTGCATCCAGTTCACCACTTCAGAAGTAGCGTGGTCTCGGGTACCTTTAGGACGACTGCAGTTTAAAAGCGATATTTAGCAATTGATTCTGCATCTGCAACAAACACGTCAACTTCACAGATGCTTCATAACACTCGTAATCTTAAACGGTTTTCTTATGCTGTGGTAAACAATTCAAAAGGGGCAGAGCAAATGGTTCTGAGAGACATTTTCAATAATAATCAGAAAATCGGCGAGGATATTTGCATTCTGATGCTGAAGCATTCCTAACGTACCTACCAATATCCTTACATGTGTGGCCTTGGCATGCAGCGGAATTGACACATTGGCATGTAACGGAATGTGACACCTTATTTGTTATATTTACTGAGTGCACTCGGGGAATGGAATCGGTAAACGGCGGATTTTCTCGCACACCAGACATAATAAATGAAACAGAAATTTTGCTTATTTATTGTAATAATGATCTCGCACTACTAATCAAACATCTGATTTATCATGTGTTGATTCACTGTCCTTTTTCTGAAGTGGAGGGTCTTACACAAAGTTTTTAGCCATTGTGACCATACCCGTTACCTCCAGGGTGAAGATGTTGACGAAAGGAAGAAAAAGATAAACCTATTTGTATTAGTTTCTCAATCATTGTCATGATGTAAATGGACTGAACATTTTTATGTATCAAATGAAGGTCGAAGCCTGATGAAGTATGAACGATGACATGAGGGATCATAATGACATTGTGATTCCTTTTGTAATCAAACATTTTTATTCTGGTAGATTGAATAGCCACGAGTCAACAGAGGTCACTTTATTACGTCCCCACTAATTGGCCGCATATGAAGTGTCATGCTATAGGTAAACTGGCTAGATGGAGAATGTCGTTATCTCTGAAATAATTTTGTAACCCAGGGAGAGCATCTGTCTGACAAACTAATTACTTGCCTGGGTTGACGTTCAATTTATACTTGCCGTGTGACAGCGGTGTGCAACTGGTCATAATTTTCTTTTAGAATCAAGCATGCATTACGCGAATACCAGTATTATAATGTAGTTGGGCTGAGAAAGTGCAATGAAAGAAGATAGTACAAGTCACATGGACCACTTGCGAAGTCAGCTTTTTTGTTAGTGCTTTGTAAACTTATATATGCACAGCTACAATTGAAAAATCTCGTCCACAAACACAAGTTGAACGTTTATGGTAAACCAGCATATCATGGTGGGGAGGCCTGCGAATACTAAGCCATACATCTTACATTAGAAATTTGGCTGTGAGGGAGGCCGTACCATTTACAGGCCTAAATACGATAGCACGGAAACACTAATGACACGTTCGAACAAAACATAGTTATGGATGTGCTTTATTAGCGCACTTCTTTGTGGAATACGCACGTTTTGACATCATTCAGTCAGGACAGAGACGAATTTGTGTATTTCGAATATGCGAATAATGAAAAGTACGGGAGAAAGTCGTGAAAATTTTGTACCGAAATAACAGTTATACTGCGATTAAAAAAGGTCTACTAAGAATATTACTTATTTATTTCTCAAATATATTTATTGAAAACTCAGATATCAATGCCGGCTTGTCGACACCCAGATATTTTTACATATTTGACGTATTTTTACGTAGCCGCCAGTCGCTATCAACCTATGCGTCATCGAGAACCTTCTTATAAGAAAACTGATAGGTGCAGTTCCACAGAAAATAACCGCCACTTCTGCACAATTCTCAATGCCAGAATTTTTGCCGCGAAACGGTATTGACGTTGATGTTCAGGGAGTCGCCACACTCAAGCTTCTAGGTACCGGGCTGCTGCTGCTTTAACAGGCGTGAACTTTACCCTGAGGCTCAAAAAAGTCCCCTCTGTATGGCATGGTGTTCTCTACGGCTAGCGCACAACGCATTCATTCCTCAGCTGCGTGTATGGCACGCATCGTCATCCAAGACATTATATAGATCTTCGTTTTTTCGTTGAGTCACTTGCTCCCACGGATGATCCTTGGTTGGCATTTCCTTTCATTTCACAAAGCTGTCATCGTTGGCTCAAATACGGAAGTGTCGCTTGTGTTAACATTTTCATCGCCTGAACGTTTTCTTTTCCCCTGCAAACTCATCGTTCATGCTGCCAGCAACTTGTTGCTGGAAGCTCCAGTCTCTATTATTCTTTCGTATACTGCTCCACCTGATGCCACGGCAGTGTTTACAGCATCTCAAGTGAACGCAAAAAAATCGTTCTCCTGTTTGCCGTACTCACCATTGTACCTGGTCGCACCATAATGCTGATTACAAAGCACTGCAGCTACCTCATTGCTTTACTCCACGGTGAGAATGTAAGGTACGTACAACCTGTTGCTCACATCAGCGATCTTGATCTTCCCGATGACCCCACATGTCACTTTGCGGACATAACTCTTGCATTTCAGCCAAACCGAATAGACAACGTTACCGCGAACAAACGATGCTCTTGACCTTTTACAACGTGCAAAGTATGTTACCTTCTGGAATATGCGTTCCTGTTATTGGTAAGTATGAGTGGATGAGTGTGATCACCATAGAAAGCCTTTGTTCCGCTTTATGGCCCATACGAGTTCAACGTCCTGCCATCGGGGCTTCGTGACGCACCTGTAGCATTGAAGCGCATGACCAATATACCAGCCTTCGAGGCTACAAGTGGAAGCTTTGCTTGTGTTACTTGGGCGGTATAGTAGTCTTTCTATCAGATTTGCAGACACACTCTGGCGGTCAGCACGACATCGTCGCGCGCGTAACTACTGCGGACCTATAGCTTAATACCGAGAAATGCCACTGTCGAGTATGAAAGCTTGCTATCTTGTGACATGCACTCTCAAAAGACCGCATTCTACCAGATCATGATGCCCTTCGAGCTGTCACTTCAATCTGAAATCCTTCATCGATGACAGCCTTCAGAAGATTTTGTCAGCCTCTGCTTCTATTTCGGTCACTTCGTGCGTACATTCGCATTCATTATTGCACTTTTGACGAGTCTGCTTACCACCAGTGAATGTTTATCTGCAGGGTTAGCTTCATGTGATAATTTATTTCACCAGATGTTCCAACTGTCGACCTTGCCATCTATCGTTCGCCAATACAACCTTGCTGCTTTTTCGGAAATTAACACAGATGCAAGCGGCGTTGGTCTTGCTGCAGTTTTAGCACAACGAAAATGCAGCCAAGGCGAATACATTCTAGCTTATGCAAGTTGTGCTCTCACAATGGCTGAATAAAACTACTCCGGGTCAGAGAAGGACTGCTTGACAATAATCTAGAAGTTGACAGTCTTTTGCGTGATTTTATGGCCATTCTCTTGACGTGGTTGCATACCACCACGCTCTACGTTGGCTTTCACCATTAAAATACCCGTCAGGGCGCCTCAGCCACTGCGCACTTCCCTTGCAGGAGCATGATATTCGTGTCGTATATCGTTCCGGTCACACGCATGCGGATGCTGATGCACTATCTCGCTTGTCAATAACGCCAAATGTGGCTTCTATGTCCCCTTTGCTGATCGGCTTGTCACCCCTCCACACAACTGAACTACTTTCAGAGCAGCGTAAAGACTCATAACTTGGCAGCAGCCCTCATTTCGGTGCGAGACAACATTCGTGCCAGCGCAACTACATGCCAGAGGGTCGGAAGTGGCCCCTAGTGGTCTCTTTATATCATCATCACCATCAGCCTGACTAGGTACACTGCAGCACAAAGGCCTCTCCCATGTTCCAGCAGATAACTCAGTCCTGTTCTTGCTGCTGCCAATTTATACCCGCAAACTTCCTAATCTCATCCGCCCGCCCAACCTTCTGTCTTCCCTTAACCCGCTTGCTTCTCTGGGATTCCAAATAGTTACACTTAATAACCAGTTGTTATCCTGTCTACGCGCTACATGCCCGGCCCATGTCCATTTTCTCTTCTTGATTTCAAATGTGATATCCTTTACCCCCGTTTGTCCCCTAATTCACTCTTCTCTCTTCTTCTCTCTTGAAGTTACACCTACCATTCATTGTTCACTGCGTCGTCTTCAATTTAAGCTGAACCCTCTTTGTAAGTCTCCAGGTTTCTGCTCCGTAGCTAAGTACCTTCAAGATACAGCTGTTATATACCTTCCTCTTGAGAAATAGTGACAATCCACTTGTCATTACTTGAGAGTGCTTGCCAAATGTGCTCTACGCCATTCTCATGCTTCTAATTACTTCAATCTCGTGGTTCGACTCCGCGGTTATTACCTGCCCTAAGTAGACGTAGTCTTTTACAACTTGAAGTGCACTATTACCTATCTCGAAGCGCTGCTCTCTTCCGAGGTTGTTGTACAATACTTACGTTTTTTTCTGATTAATTTTTGGACCCACCTTTTTTTTTCCTTGTCTTACTCCATAATCATGAGTTGCAATGCGCCCCCGGAGTTACTCAGCTATCTACTGTCATCGGTGAAGCGCAGCTTACTAAGGTACTCTCTATTAACTATTATCCCAAACTGTTCCTATTCCAGGCCTCTGAAACCCTCCTGCAAGCGCGTGGTAAATAGCACAGGGGAGATTGTATTACCCTGCGTTACACTCTTCTTGGTTGGTATTCTGTTCCTTTCTTTACGAAGCACTATGGTAGAAGTTTATCCCCTGTAGATTTCTTCCAGAATGCCTATATGTGCTTCATCGGCGCCCTGATTCCGCAGTGTCTGCATGACAGACAGACAGACAGACAGACAGACAGACAGACAGACAGACAGACAGACAGACAGACAGACAGACAGACAGACAGACAGACAGTCAAAGAACTTTATTGGGTCCTGAGAAACGCTGCTTTTTTAAAGGAACGTCGCAGGCCGCTCCCACGTAGGAACGGAGAGGCCTAGCCTCACCGCCACATCGTGGGCTATCTGGACAGCCCGTATTTGAGGTAGCAACACTGAACTTCGTAAGGCAGAGTCCCTATCTTCTGTCAGCCGACGTGGGCCCCGTAACGAGGGGCACTGCCAGAGCATATGTGCTAAGCCACTAACCTCACCACAATCAGGACAAGTAGATTCAAAAGCCCCTGAGGAGACTATGCTGAGGAAAAATAGGCTTGAATAGGACCTGGTGTGGAGCATTCTAAACGTGATGGCCTGAGGTCTAGACAACTTTCTGGGTGGAGGAGCAAATGACCACCTACTTAACTGGTAGTGTTTAGCCATTTCTTTGAATGCAAGTAAAGCATCCCTGAACATCTCACTGCCAACCTGCGGACCTACGTCCTCCCCAGCGCGCAGGGTTAGTGCGCGCGCCCGGGAGTGAGCAGTGTCATTCAGGTTTACTTGAGAGTCCAGTAGGGGTTCGAGATGTGCAGGAAACCAGGTAATGGTATGTGGAGAAAGTGTCCTATTTTCATTAAGTTTAAATACTTCAGTACAGACGGAACCAGAGGCGAAAGCCTTCACCGTTGACCTCGAGTCAGTGAAGATTTGCGACCTACTGTCATGCAAAAGGGCAAGGGCTGCAGCCAACTGTTCGTCTCTTGAGGGAGTTGAGTCCCTAACTGACATAGAATTTATAATAGAACCCATATGAATGACGGAAATAACGGAAAACCTGTCTGAGCGACCGTACTGAGCGTCATCGACAAAACACATTGAATGAGGATCGTACCTGATGTTCTTCAGAAGTGCCCGGCGCTTTCCTACGTTGTGCTGGAGATGAACGTTTCTCGGAAACGGAGACCTGGATGGCAGTACGCGGTTCATCCGGTAGTTGAAGACGGTGATCCTATACGAGCGCTGGGCTGAGGCCTAGGACGGACAGAATCTTCCTACCAGCCGGCGTAGACGACAGGCGCATTAGCTGTGCAGTCTCTTGGGCTTCAATGATCTCCTCTGAGGTGTTATGAACTCCTAGCTGCACAAGCCGTTCAGTTCTTGTTCGCACGGGGATGCCCAACACCCTCTTTACGCTTTTTCTGATCAGAGTTTCCAGCTTCTTCTTTTCGAATCCATACCAAGAGTGCATGGCAGCAACGTACGTTATGTGACTCATGAGGAATGCATGAAAGAGCCTCAGTAAATTGTCCTCTTTGAGTCCCCCCTTCTGTTCGAAACCCTATTATTCAACCTGATCATGTTCTCGGTCTTGGTTGAAATTTTAGCGATGGTTTGTCCGTTGTACCCGTGCGACTCTATAATCATGCCCAGCACTGTAATAGCGTCCATTCTCGGAATGGGGGCGCCACTTCCGGTGTGAAGTAAAACGTCTACCTTTGATAAAAGCTTCCAGTTTTTTGGCCTGGCTCCTTTTCTATTGCGCCTGTATAAAAGCAGCTCCGATTTACTCGAGGAGCACCTCAGCCCTGTGCCAGCAAGGAAGAGCTCTGTCTGATTGATGGTTTCGTGGAGTGCCGTCTCGACTTCCCCTTCGCTACCTTCTGGACATTAGATGGTAATATCATCAGCGTAAAGCGTGTGGCTGATGCACTTCACGTTAGATAGCAGTGTGGACAACTTGCATGTAGCGATGTTAAAGAGAAGCGGAGATATCACCGCTCCTTGCGGCGTGCCTTTAGGGCCCAGTGCTATAGGAGAGGACTTGAGGTCTCCGATATAGAGTGTGGCCTTTCTGGATTCGCGAATAGAGCTGACGTATCTGTGGAAGGCTTCGCCTAGTCCAAGCTCCGAAATGGAGTTTAAGATGTGTGCGTGAGAGATGTTGACAAATGCTTTTTCCAAGTCAAGTCCCAGGATGCCTCTTACGTCCCTTGTCTTCACGTCTATGATTTGATGTTTGAGCAGCTTCATTGTGTTCTGTGCGGACAAAGACGGAAGAAACCCAACCATGTTGTAAAGAAAAAGACCTCCACCACCTTGCCGACACAGGACGTTAGCGATATTGGCCTTAGATTGCCTAAACCTGGAGGTTGCCCCGGCTTGGGAATGAAGACAACCGATGCCATTTTCCAGGAGTGTGGGACAGCTCGTTCTCTCCATATGCGATTGATCTCATCGGTAAGGGAATTGATGGATTCGTCTTTCAGGTTACTGAGGGCTTTGCTCGAAATGCCATCCGACGCCGGAGCCGATCGTCCATTAAGGTTTTGAAGAACTTCCCAAACATCGCTGGTGGTAAAGGGCTCTCCGAGCTCCGTGCAAGGGGGTCCAGTGTAAGACGGATAGTCTGAACATCTCGAGGAGCCAATGGGTAATTATCTGTGAGCCAAACTATTCAGTACAGCGTCTTCAGAATCAGAATGTCTGGCGGCATGTATGAGTTTAGCAATGGCTTGCCTTTGATTGCTCTTGGAAATCGACTCGTGCAAAAGGTGCCTTAGAGAATTCTATTTCCCTCCTATTCTCATTTGGCCATCAACAAAATTGCACACCTCATCTCACTGCTGCCTAGAGAGAGTCTGGTAGTGGTCCCCGATGGTTCGGTTAAGTTCTGCAATTTTCTTGCGGAACCGACGATTAAGCCTCTGCCCCTTCCACCTATTCAGTAACAATTTCTTGGTCTCTAGGAGGTGCGCAAGGCGGCTGTCCATCCTATCCGTTTTCAAATCTGTGTTTATCTTTTTGTCGCCTCACCAACGTCTACCTTGAGCTGTTTGGCCCATTGATCCAGGCTGGGGGTTGAATCTTCAGCTTCCACACGTTCTTTTTTAATATGCCTGTCAGAGCTAACACGGGAAAGATCCAGCCCTTACAGCGTTCATTTTTCGAACTGATTTTTTTTTATTATCGCGCTGCACCCACCGCGCGGCCCAAATGCCAAGTTCTTCTCTCATGACCAGCGGCGCATTAAGGCGCTACAAGGCTCCCCCCCGTGGAGCGAGAGCCGTAAGAATCACCAGAGGAGTCGCCCAGTGGACATACTTGGATGTTGGCATCCAGACTTTAAATTGAAACCCCGCGGCCGCGAGAGCGGCGATATACGCAGGTTTCAGTCGACCAGCAGCCACGACGTCTTCACGGCCATTGATGTCCAGCGTGAACGTCTTAGGTGTACGATGGAGTACGCGGAATGGGCCACCATAGGCTGGTGTTAGTGGTGGCCGTATTTGGTCACACCGAACGGAGACGTGACTGCAGTCATGCAGATCCTGACTGACGAAGACAGACTGGGGGTGTTGGTCGGCAGGAATCACAGGAGCAAGGTCCCGAAACGTTGATGTCGCCGTGACAATGTGACGGTGAACTTTAATGCGCTGGCACTCAAGGCAGGTTCGCGCCCAGCGTCGGACATGAGCATGGATGCTTGGCCAAAAAAAAAAAACGAGATGTGGCTAGCTTCTGGGTCGCACGAATACCAGGATGGCTCATACTGTGCAATTGCTCAAAAATTGCACGACGATAAGCTGAAGGCAACAAGGGCCGAGGGACACCAGTAGACGTTTCACACGTTATTAATGAGGTAGAAAATGGAAGCGGGCACTCCGTGAACGATAGAGACGTGGATGAAGAGCGAAGACGATGCAGCTCAGGATCGTTGCTTTGGGCAGCTGCTAGCTCTTCCATGTCTAGTGGTGGCTGGGTCGACAAGGCATCGATGCAGGATAGTGCATCAGCAGCAGCAATTTCCGGTCCATGTACGTGTCTGAGATCCACAGTGAACTAGGAAATAAAGCACGGATCTCCCGTGCAGTATAATTGCTGTGATTGCGATGGAAGGCAAACGCCGGGACTTCTGGTTTGTAATGACGTAAAAGTCCCGGACCTCCAATAAATGACGAAAATGTTTGATAGCGAGATATACCGCGAAGAGTTCTCGGGCAAATGTACTGTATTTTGCCTCTGGTGGCTTCAGTTTTTGCGAGAAAAAACCCAAGGAGCTGCCAACCCCATACGTGCTGCTCGAGAACGGCGCCAACTGCCACGCTTGATGCATCGGTGATGAGACGAATTGAGGCAACAGGGACGGGATGTATGAGCATGGTAGCGTCTGCCAGAGCCTTCTTGGCAGTGCCGAAGGCAGATGCAGCGTCCTTGGGCCAATCCAGTGGCGCAGCCGGGTCTTTCTTTTTAGCCAATAGGCCGGTCAAGGGCTTTAGGATTGTGGCGCACTTTGGAAGAAAGTGGCGATGGAAGTTTAGTAGGGCCAGAAATTCTCGGAGTCTCTTCAGTGAAGTCGGGTATGGAAAGTCTTTAATAGCCTTCACTTTGCTGGCGAGCGGTTGGATACCCTTTGGAGTGACATGGTGGCCTAGGAACTCTATTGTAGCGACGCCGAAGATGCATTTATTGGGATTATTTCCGAGGCCGTAATCATCCAGGCGGTGGAACAGGGTGCGCAGGTGGGCTTCATGCTGAGGGCCGGATGAGCTTTCTACAAGGAGGTCATCAAGGTAGGCAAATATGAAATCGAGACCTCGCGTGACCTCGTTGATAGTGCGCTGAAAGGTCTGTGCAGAGTTGCGCAATCCAAAAGGCATCCTCACATATTCAAACAGACCAAATGGGGTGCTGACGGCCGTCTTCGGAATGTCGGC
Source organism: Rhipicephalus microplus (assembly GCF_043290135.1). Taxonomy (NCBI): domain Eukaryota; kingdom Metazoa; phylum Arthropoda; class Arachnida; order Ixodida; family Ixodidae; genus Rhipicephalus; species Rhipicephalus microplus. The sequence continues at coordinate 142,085,031 of NC_134704.1, read as the reverse complement.
GGGTTCAACAGGAATCTGATGGTAAGCCTTCACAAAGTCAATCTTAGAGAAGATTGTGCACCCAGCCAAATTTGATGTGAAATCCTGCATGTAAGGAAGTGAATAGCGGTCTGGTAAGGTGTGGGCATTGAGAGCGCGGTATTCCCCACATGGTCGCCAGTTGCCAGGACCAGGATCTTTCTTCGGCACCATGTGGAGTGGCGACGCCCAGTTGCTGGAGGAAGGCCGCACAATGCCGAGTTCAAGCATGTGCTCAAACTCACGGCGGGCGATGGCGAGGCGTTCTCCAGATAGTCGACGGGGTCGTGTAAAAACGGGAGGTCCAGTGGTCACAATGAGGTGAGTGATGGAATACTTCACCGGTGACTCTCTGGTGTGCGGCTTCGTGATGCTGCGGAAAGTCATCGAGTATTTTTGCGTACGGCGAAGCAGGTGTGAGAGCTCGCAGTCCCGTTGGCGAGGAAGTACAGAGTACACCGTTGATGGAGAAGCGGATGTTGGGATCAATGAGGCGATGAGCATGCATGTCCACAGCAAGGTTGAAAAAGCTGAGGAAGTCAGCTCCAAGAACAGCTTGCGAGACGTCAGCGAGGATGAAAATCCCGCGGAACGTACGGCGTAGTCCAAGGTCAAGTGTAAGAGAGCGTTGGCCGTATGTGCGAATGGCGGAATTGTTGATCGCTTGGAGTGGGCAGGCCTGTTCGTTGCGACGGTGATTTGCACACGAGGCCGGGATGACGCTAACCTGGGCTCCTGTGTCGACTAGGAAGAGAGCGCCAGTGATCTTATCAGAAAAATAGAAAAGGCGGCATGACTTTTGACCAGTACCACTTGCCGCCGTCAGTGGCCGGTCGTCGCATTTCCCGACCAGGAGCACGGGCGAGTGCACTTGCGAGCAGAGGCACCGAATCGGTGGTGGTACCAGCACACGGTTGAGGATGAAACGTCCCGCGGCGCGTCGGGTGGCCGAAGTTCCGGAGAAGGTGGGGGCGTCGAGGAGCGACTGTGTATCCGGAACCTGGATGACGGTCGACGATGCGAAGGTACAAAGTCATCGAGGCGCCTGACAAGGGCGTCCAAACGGTTCTCGATGCTCGCGAGCGCCAAGTCTGCAGCGGTGGCCGGTGGCGGTGTGGTAACGGCGTTGAGGCTATGTGCCCGCGAGTAGTCCGCCATTTGGTCAGCCATTTCAGCGAGTGTGTCTACTGGGACATCTCCTGCAGCTACGAGGACCGGGACCATGCTCTGCGGTAAGCGCTGGAGGAACAACTCACGTAACAGCTGCTCCTCTTGGGGGGCGGAGGGGCCACCAAGGAGCTGGCGCATGCGTCGCAAAAGCTGTGATGGGCGACGGTCACTGAGCTCTGTAGCCGTGATGAGCTGTTGGAGTCTGCTGTGTTCGGACTCAGACTTGCGGGAAATGATAGCTGCCTTCAACGTGTCGTAGGGATGGCTCAAGTGCGGCGACGCTAAAATATTAGCTAACTCGTCGGCTACGTCCGGAGGTAAGCGGGATACCAGATGCCAGTGCCTGGTCTGTTGGCTGTTGATTTGCCGTAGACGAAAGTGCGCATCGACCTGCAGAAACCATGTGCTGGGGCTGTTGGGCCAAAATGGTGGCAGGTTGACATGTTGAATCGCAGTGACTGCAGCACCGCTAGGTCTGGCGTCTTCTTGGGCGTCAGGACCGGTAGGATTGGTGGCAGAGCCGGCGGGATCCATGCGGGATGATCGGGGCTGTGTGTTCTTTATAGGGTTACCATTAACTGTCGGAGCTAACACGGGAAAGACCCAGCCCTGACAGCGTTCAGTTTTCGAACTGATTTTTTTTATTATTGCGCTGCACCCGCCGCGCGGCCCAAATGCCAACTTCTTCTTCCTTGACGAGTGGCGCTTTGAGGCGCTACACGCCGGAAGTAATCCCAATATGTGAAACTAAACTCTCTTACGGGTTTGCCCTTTATACTGATATGGGTAGCTAATACCCCTGTCACACGGGCACTTAAAAGTCTTTTAAGTAAGTGGTCTTTGTCCGAAAAGGAGTTTCTGAGAGCAGACACACGGCACAGAGCAGACTCCTTTTCAGAAGCGGTCTTTTTCGTAAACGCAGTTCGTCGATCTCTTTTACGGCTACGAATGAGTATCCTCAAAACCAGTGGGTGCCAGCAATTTTCGAGTGGTGGGAAAAAAAGAGCGAATGCTTATTTTTCTGTCACCAAAACTCTTTGTAAGAACAAATTTCATATCTTGCAGTAGGTGTAATAAACTCTTTTATTGGTTATTTCCTTGTTTACTTCCGTAAGCAGCTACAACGCGTCGGCAATATCACGTGGTGACGCTCGGTCTCACGCCGCGCAATTTTGCACAAGCGAGGAAAGCGTGGCAGTCGTGTGTTTGCCCGTCATTCAAGTGGTCAAGCTTGTATAGGGCAATGCCGACTCGCTTCTCAGGAATGATGGTTTCACGCATGCTGGTGCACTGTCTTTCGAGCTCACTGCGCAAGCTCTCCACAGTGAAACGAAAGGTGGACGGGTACAATCGAAAAGATCGCTTGAAGTTCTGCTCACCGAGGTGATGTACAGTTCCCTCGAACCACCTCTCGTTTCGTCTGAAGGCCGTGGGGATCTGAGGCGCGCCCGCGACCATTTTCACGGGCATTACTCCACACGGCCACACCCTTTTGCGTTCCTGCTCTGTTAACACCACGTGGCGACAGATGGCGCCACGTGCGGGCACGGCACGCGGTACGTGCGCGCCGAGGGAGCGGTCTCTTCTCCGTGGACGGTGCCGGGTAAGCACGTGTTTTCCTTCGTCCGCGCCTCCTGTGAGAATCGCCGGACTGTAACCTGCCCGGGTTGGCCTTGGGCACCTCGGCAGGCGTGTTTACTTGAGTGCTAGCTTCGGTAGCATACGCTAAGCCCAGAGCGGTGCCTTGTGCTTGAAGTGGTCGTACCACAACGAGCCGCACTTGCCGTAGGCCTACGCGTACGAGGTTTGCCCTAACACTCGCGACCAGGCGTATTGGCCATCGTGAGAGTGCGCAGCATAGCCGCGAGGGACCTTTTCCCGACCAGCGTGTCAAAGCTCGCCATTGCCAGCTGCGACGTGCTCGCGGTTTCCCCTTTATTGTGAACGTCCGCGTGCGGGTGCCTTTGCTACCCGCGTCCCGGGAGCGGACGTTGTACTGTTGTTCGGGGTGCCGCCAGAGGCAATAAAGTGTTGTGTACTTTTGCATTAGAACACTGTATATTTGCCGCGCCGCGCTAAACGCCTTATTAGCTGAGCGCGCGCGGAGTGGTGCGCTACACGCGAGTAAACGGAGTAGCGGCCCTGTGGCTCGCTAAGCGTGAACCCGTGGTGATCGTCCGCTGCAGTTAGTAGTGGGGGTCACTATATTGGCGCCCAACGCGGTATCAAAGGCTCATTAAGCCTTTGATTAGTCTTAGCCGAGTCAGCCCGCCTTTGCGAATCAGGCTCGCCGCGTTTACCCGCGTTATGTCTGCTCCGCGTGAGTTCTGTCCGCTGACGCTTTTAGCAGATACCGCATTGCTCGAGAACAGGGCCAGTGCCCCCCTTGAGCATCACAGTCGCGCACCCTCACTTTTCACAAGCCCCAGTCGGGATGACACGAGGCGCTACGTATCAGCTCCCACTGGAGAGGTAGCGTGTTTTGGGTCCAGGGCCATAGCCCAACCCGAACAGTGCACAAGGGCGAATTCGACTACTACTGCTCCCTCTGGAATGCATTGCAGTTTCATGTCACAGCGCTCCGTAACACCTCTCAGTGGAGCTTCCGGGGCGCAGATCGGCACCGTGGCCTCAGTCGTTGCCGAATTTTGCCCGCTGGCTGCTACGCAACCTAGCAGCCAAGCTCATTTCGAGCACGCGTTTGCACAGCTAGCCGCAAGTGGCCTAGCATTTTCACGTGAAGCTGCCCCAAGAGTCAGCTGTGAAAAACAGGCGCTCCCCAAAGTAGCGACGGCTGGTATCCGTTTTGAAACCGCGCCGCTTATCGAGCTCGGGGACAGTTCCCCATCGCTCGCTCGCGCCGCTAATGCACCGACAGCTTCGTTTGAAGCGGGCGCACAGACGCTGCTGCAAAATGCCGCCCAAATGATTCAGGCACTCACGGGGGCAGTCGAAACGCTTTCGGTCGTTCCGAAACGCCCTAATCCTGCTGTCATGTTGGCCGTTCCGACCTACAGCGGGTATGGTGATCTTCAAAGTGCAAGAGATTACCTGGACTTCCTCACACGTTATCAGAGAGCCATGGGTCTAGACGACCAGGAAGTGCTCGGACGCGTCGTCCCGGCTGCACTGACTGACACGGCAGCCAGGTGGCATCGGCTTTGCGGCAACCGAGCAGCAACCCTCGATGAGTTGCGCACGGCCTTACTGCGCGAATTCTTACCCGCTGACTACGAGAGTAGGATTCGGGGCGAGCTCGAGCTCCACACACAAGCTCCTGATGAGTCGCTTCAGGAGTACGTACGCGCGATGAAAGACCTTTTTTCTATCGCTGAGCCCAGAGCCTCGAACGAGGAGCGCGTTGAACGGGTGATTAGGCAGGCACACCCGACTTTTTCGGCATACCTGCGCGGCAGTCGCTTCCGTGATTTGGAGGAATTGGCCGTCGAAGCAAAGCGCATCCAAGGCGACATTCTCGCCGCGCGTTCCTATCGCCCACCACCGCCAGCCAGCGAGGCCCTCGAACCGCGCTGCGCGTGGGTAGAGGCCATGACCCTTCCTCAGCGGCAACAGCCCGCCGGAGCTGCCTTTGCGGCTACCGGCTACCGCTACAGGTGGGCGCGCGTGGGAGATAAGCGATTGAGCTTCAGATCCCTACGCGTACGGGAGGCGGGCAGCCGGTGCTGCATCGCAACTCGACGCGCGCGAGCAGGGACGAAATCCGACCCAGCGCATCACCGGTGGTAACCGTCGTCCGAGCGGTTCCTTTGATCACGCGGCAAACCCACCCCGGCAGCTCGAAGCTGCTCCGTCGCGGGAAAGGGACCGCGATGGAGTGCGCTGTTTCCGCTGGCGTCAACGAGGGCACATAGAGAGGGAGTGCTCCGCGTTTGTTCCTCCTGTGAGGCAGGGAAACGGGAGCGCGGGCCGTTCGTGAAGGTACGAGTGGCCGAATACTTGCTTCTCCCCTCTGTGTACCGGGCAAGCAGTCTTTCTGGTGCGCACGCGCCGTTTATTTCGGTCACCATTGTCGGTCGCAAATTCTCGGCATTGCTGGACACGGGCGCAAGCGCTTCGTTGTTTGGCGAACAGGTGTTGTCCCACTTGCAGAAGTGCTCGGTGCGCTTGCGGAACAGCCGAACGACATTCACCCTCGTGAAAGGCGTGGCCCAGTCGGCGGGCGCCGCGAGGTTGACTGTCAGATGGGGAGGCCGAATGAGACGCGCGCGTTTCGTTCTTCTTCCAGAGCTCAGTGTTCCTGTGATTCTCGGTCGGGACTTTCTCCTAAAAACCGGTATCGTAGTGGACATTGCGAATGGAGGCTATCGCGACGGACCTTTTCCGAGCTAAAGCCGTTCATCGGCCCACCGGCGCTTTCTGTTCCCTGTGCAGTTGAAGCGTCGAAACCGTGTCACGTGCAAACTTCGGGGGCAGGCCCCTGCGCTATGCACTCGTCGGCTCAAAATCCCCTTCGGGATCGAGCGGCACGACACTGAGAGGCTCCGCATCCTTTGATCGCCTGTGAGACTCAATTGAATGATACACAGAAGGCTCGTTTGTCGGCACTGTTGCGCGAATAAGATGAGCTCTTCACCGATCAACCCGGCTGTACCGATTTGGTGAGCCATTCGATCGAAACTGGCGACGTGCTTCCTTTGAAGTGTAACCCCAGGCCCGTCAGCCAGGCCAAGAGGCAGGTAATTGACGGCTTGCTGGGTGAGATGCTCTCATCTGGCATTGTTCGCCGTTCGTTCAGCGCCTGGGCGTCTCCAATTGTGTTGGTGCCTAAGAAAGATGGCAGTCATCGCCTGTGCGTAGACTATCGCCGTCTCAACGGAGTGACTCGTAAGGATGCCTATCCGCTCCCCACGATTAGCTCCATCGTAGGAAACCTCGGCACTGCGCGGTATGTTACCACATTAGATGCCTCCAAAGGTTATCTACAGGTCCGGATGGATGAGCGTGACCGGTGCAAGACCGCGTTCACGTCCCACTGAGGGTTATTTGAGTTCACTCGTATGCCCTTTGGTCTTTGCAATGCTCCTGCGACTTTTCAGAGACTCATGGACCGCGTCCTCGGGGAAGCAAAGTGGTCTTACTGCATGTGCTACCTCGACGACATCGTGATTTATTCACGAACCTTCGAAGAGCACTTGGCCCACAATGCCGATGTGCTCGGGAGGGTGAGAGCCGCCGGGATGACGTTAAATCCCGCAAAGGCCCAACTAGCGCAAACCCGAGTTCAGTTACCTGGCTTCACGCTGGGCGAAGGCTCCATTGAGCCAGATCGGGAGAAACTTCGAGCAATCCTCGATTTCCCCGCGCCCAAGGACGTACGCGGCCGGCGCCGCTTTCTCTGAATGGCCAATTTTTACCGGTCGTTCATTCCGTCCTGTGCCCGAGTGCAGGCGCCCTTGACCAAGCTCTTGGGTAAGTCAGCTGAGTGGCGATGGAGACCTGAGCAGCAAGAGGCGTTTTGCCGTCTGTCTAGCGCCATTGCGGAGACAGCGCAGCTCAAGCTCCCTGACCTGACTAGACCGTTTGTTGTCCAGACTGACGCAAGTGATCTGGGATTAGGAGCAGTTCTCCCACAGAAATACGATGGTGCGTTGCAGCCGCTGGCCTTTGCCAGCTGCTCGTTGATACCCGCGGAAAGGAATTATTCCGTGACCGAGAGGGAGTGTGTCGCCATCGTTTTCGCACTGCGGAAGTTTGATGTCTACCTTGATTGGACGAAATTTGTGGTGCAAACAGATCACAGCGCGCTTTGCTGGCTGATGCGGCTCCGTGAGCCTGCAGGCAGGCTAGCGCGCTTGGCTCTCCAAATACAGCATTATGACTTTTCAGTGCAGTATCGGAAGGGGAGCACTAACGTGGTAGCTGACGCGCTATCTCGTGCCCCAGTGTCGACCAGGAGCCTGGATCCCGGTGCGACAAGCGCTAGCGGTGCCTTTGCGCAGGCAAGCGGCGCGGGCGAAACGGCGGCGAAGCCGCCGAGTGGAGAAAAGGGTGAGTGCGGCGACGAGCGAACCCTTTTCACGGGCCAGGCAAGCAGCGCCCCGCGAAGCGGGCGAGAGGGGAAGCGAAAGGGAAGCAAACCCATAACGCCAATGCGAGTGGAGGCGATGGCTGCATTCCTGAGTGGGAACGATACCAAGGTCCCTTTTGGGAGTGTGAGTGAGCTAGAATTTATTAGAAGGCCGAGAGGTCGGCCTGAGCTAGTTCGCTCTAGCCTGCTACTCTACACAGGGGATAAGGAAAAGGGAAAGGAAAGAGGAATGAAGGATGACGATGGGGACAAGAGGTGGTGCGTATGTACAGTAGCCACTTAGCATAGTACCCTACAGTCTAGTTTCTAGTCCAGTGGTTTTTATAAAGTCTAGAACAGCCTTTGTAGCAGTTTTTGACACTGTTTGGTCGTTCATTGCTGACAATATGTGGCTTTCACTTAATGGTGTTCGTCCAATGCTTGCCAACGTTGCAGTTAGCATTTTTCTTTGCGCCACGTATAATGCACAGTCACAAAATATGTGAGCTATCGTTCCGCGCACTTGGCAGCGTTCAAAATTCGGGCTGTCCGCACGGCCGATTAGGTGGGTGTAGTGGCGAGTGAAGGCGACGCGCAGGCGAATTCAGTGCAGTATATTAGCATGTCTTCGGCTGATTTTATTTGGAAGACGAAAAGTCATACCGGGTCTGTTTCCCACAGGCGCTTGTTCCGGTGATCTGGTAGCGACCCGTAAGTGGCAGCGCATTCACGCATGAGTGATCTCAACAATGTGTTGACGTCACCTCGTGAATAGGGTACTTTGACGTACATAGGAGCGTTGTATATTGCCGCTCTTGCTTCGCTATCGGCTGTTTCGTTGCCAACCAGGCCGCAGTGTCCAGGAATCCATTGGAGTGTAATCAAGTGACCGCTCCTGTGTGTTAGGTCAAATGCTTGGACGATTCCTAACGTTAACCCGTAAAATTGGCCTCTTCTTGAGCAAGAATGGATAGCTTGAAGCGCTGATTTTGAATCAGACAGAATCGTCCATTTACGCAGTGCTTGGTCGTTCACAAATTTTATGGCTTCTTGTATAGCAACAAGTTCTGCAGCTGTCGAAGATGACCTATGATCTAATTTGTACTGTCGGGAAATACCGAGTTGAGAGATCACGAAGGCTGCAGCTGAGGCGGATGAAGTTACGGATTCATCGGTGTAAATGTGCACAGAGTCGCTGTATCGGTCGTCTAAATGTGTCAAGGTGATTTGCTTGAGGGCAATATAAGAAACATGCGACTTATACGAAATTCCACGTATCTGAAGGCACACCAGTGGTTTAGTCAATGTCCACGGAGGCACTGCGGGGATCACGGCAGGTGCAAAGCCTGACGGAATATTGTGCCTATGCGTATCGAGGCATCGCAAATAGGTACAGCCTGGTTGGTCCACTTGTAGCGAAGACAAAGGGTGCTGTGAATGTCGGGTCAGCAGACGAAAGTGCACTCGAAGAGGCTCACAGGACGTGTAAACCTGTATAGGGTAGGTGCGTGACTCCTCTATCGTGCCAGAGGTAGATGTGCACCGTGGCAGGCCAAGACATATTCTCAGTGCTCGTGCCTGAAGGCTCTCTAAAGTACGAAGGCACGTTGCCCGCATGCTGGAAAGCACAGGTGAGCTGTACCTTATATAGCCTACAAACAATGCCTTGTATAACTGCAGAAGACTTTTCTCCGAAGTGCCCCATCTCAGTCCTGCTATAACACGAAGGACATACAAAAAACTGATTAGTTTGTTTCGCAGCACAGCCACATGCTTTGACCAGGACAGGTTGCGATCAATGACGACCCCTAAATAGTGGTGGTGCTTAACCACGGGAATCCCTGCTTCGTGAGCGAAGATTGGGTACCGCGACATTGATTTCTTCGTAAATGCCAATGCAGCACATTTTGCTATTGAAAGTTTCAGGCCTTGACGACGTAAGTACTTAGATGTTATTGATGTGCCTTGTTGTAGCCTTGCTCGCAGTTAAGGTCGCGTTGCTCCAAATGCCCATATGCATATGTCGTCCGCATACGCACTGATTCTGACAACGTCGGGAAGCTCAGCTTCAAGGCCAATGAGTGTTATGTTAAAAAGCATGGGGCTCAGGACGGCGCCTTGCGGAACTCCACGGCTTACGAGGTGCCTGGCCGTGTCACCGTCGGATGTCGACATCAAAATGGTACGTCCTCTGAGATAGCTCCCTATCCATGCGTGTAGTCGGCCACCTACGCCGATGTCTTCAAGTGCGTCAAGAATGGCCTCATGATAAACGCTATCGTTCGCGTCCTTTATATCTAAGAAAATGACCCCTACCAATCTCCGACGTTGTTTTTCCTTTTCAACAGAAGAAACTAGATCTACCACACCATCTATAGATGATCGACCCCTACGGAAGCCATTTATAAAATCTGGTAAGCCGACATTATTCTCCAGCAGCCATTCCAATCTTGCCAGCACCATTCGTTCCATCACCTTACCGATGCAACTGGCTAGGGCAATGGGTCTATAAGAAGACAACTCGTGTGAACACTTGCCTGGTTTCAGTAAGGCCACTATGCGGCTGCACTTCCAACTCTCTGGGACTGTCGCTGTTTCCCACGTAGAGTTGTAGAACGACAAGAGAGCCTGCCTTGCTTCCGACTGAGGTGATATGGAGCCGAATAAGTAATTCCGTCAGGCCCTGGTGCAGACGACCGTCGGGACGTAGAAATCACAGCGTCGAGTTTGTGCATTGTGAATGGTAAGTCCAGGCGATCGTCGCTGGAAGGCGGTGTGGCTAAATAGGAAGGTGATATCGATGAGGAGGACATACCTGCGAGTAAGTGGCAGTAATCTTCTGCAACCTCTACTTCAGGTCGACCTTGCTTTAGAGCCAAAGATCGGAAAGGGAACAACTGTTGAGTGGGCGTCTGAAGGTGCGGACAGTTTGCCATATTCGAGACAGGGGTTTTCTGGGATGAAGAGAGTTACAAAATACCCTCCACCGTTCCCTATCGAGCTTATCGAGGTGTCGATATACATGTCATTGTGCTTGGCGTGCTGTAGCTAGGTCAGATGGTGATTTCGTCCTCCTGTATTTTCTCTCTGCCCGGCGACAAATTGCACGAAGGTATTCATATTGTGCGTCAAGTTGTGATCTTGGTAGCGACACATTCACAAGTTTCGTATGTGTTGTTAAGGCTGATGCAATTAGGCTTTATATTTCAGATATAGATTGAATGTTCCCGCAATGAGCATTTACAGAAGCTTGGAATCCTGGCCAGTCTACGCTTTTCACAGCCCGGGGAGACGAACGACGGAATCCTTTTAGCTGTATATATGTAGGGAGATGGTCACTTCCATCTGTTTCAACGTCTACAAGCAAACAGGTGGTAGGCAAGAGACTTCTGCTCACAAAACATACGTCTAGACAGCTGCTGTACGATGTGCCACGGAGGTAAATAGGTGAGCCATCGTTAATGGACATAAGGCTCAGATTGAGCACAAAATCGGCAATGTCCCTACCGCGGGTGTTCATTGAGGCAGAACCCCACATGGGATGATGTGCATTAAAATCCCCAACTAATACATGTGGTCCAGGGCAAGCTTGGAGAACAGACAAAAGATGGGGACAGTCCACGTGGCTTCTGGGAGGAATGTATTCACCAATGATTGATATTGAACGTCGCTTGTGCTTTATCGATAGGCAAATATAGTCGTTAGAAGCATGAGGAGCCACGGCATGTCTCACGTACGTTAAATCATGACGTACGCATATAATTACTTTGCTCGCATTTCAATCCTCACGTGACCACAAAGGGACGTATCTGGAAATACGAAACGACGACATCATATTCGGCTCACATATTACAACCAACGGAAATTTGTATTTAAATATCCGTTGTCGAAAGTCAGACAATCGGCTTCGCAAACCTCGTGCGTTCCACTGCATTATACCAGAAGTGCGCGCACGTTCATCGTAGAAATTCGCCATATTGTTTATGAAAGGGTCAGCAGTAGCGGTTCCAGCACGTTGAGGATCTGCACTGCCGTTTTCGCTCCTGGTGTGTGTAGCTCGTTGAGAATCGCACGAATAGATTTTAGTAGATGCTTCAGCATAGTTTGGCTCTTCTCAGTGTCTTGCCTATCATTTTCCGCCCTCTTTGAAGTTGCAGCCCATGATGTGGTCTTTTTTATTGCTCCGGTCGGTAGCGAAGGCCACTCAGTATCTGAAGCATCTGCGTGCAACGCGGGCGTTGGTCCACTTTCTGCATCCCTGGGACGTAGTGCGTACAACATGGGTGTAGCGGCCTGATAATGCGCACGTGTATTTTCATCTGTTGCTGATGGTGATGCATCACTCCTATGTCCACTATGCTTTCGCTTGTGCCTACGTTTTGGACGACGTCTGTGTCGGCGGATGGACGTGACTGCCTCTCTGTGTGTCGAGTTGTCTCTGACCATCTTCCGCAGGACGCGAATTTCTTCTTTGATCTTCGGGCACTCCTTCGACGTTGCTTCATGTGCACCAGAGCAGTTTGGGCATTTTATTGGAACAGCAGTATCGCAGTTTACCACCTTATGAGACCCGCGGAACCGCTGGCAAGTTGTCTCACTTTTGCACGCTGCGCTGACGTGTCCCATTTTGCAGCACTTGTGACACTGCAAAGGCCGTGGCACGTAAGGGCGCACGGGATGTCTCACGTATCCAACCTTCACGCTAGGGGGCAGAGTCTCAGAATCAAATACTAGTTTGATGCAGCGAGACTGCCCGAAGCGGCGTATGGTCACGATTTTGACTGTCGACGTCACAAGATTCTGCAGGTCAGCGTCTGTGATGTCAGCGTCGACGTCATTTATCACGCCAGTCGTTGTTCCTTTCCCGTGAGCGAGAAACGCGCGAACTGAAATACTTCCGAGCTGCGTGACGGCCTTCAGTTTGTAAAGAATGGTTTTCTTTGTTACATCAACTGACAATGTGTTTTTCCTGCTATTTATGCGAATTTCATTCACTTGAGCAGGTGCAACTCGCTCGAAATAATTAGTCAATGACTGCCTGTTTAGTGAGTTCAGGCTGTCTGATGTAGACATGGGTACATACGAGATGGTGAAACATCGCTTGCCTTTGTCTAGCGCCGGTTGTGGCTCCGCCGTTGATGACGTCCTGCGAAGCTTCCTTTTCAACCGGAGGGTATGGAATGTCCCCTTTGGGAGAACGGGAATCGCTTTCAGCAGACAAGAGTTACTGAAGGCCCAGCAAAATGATCCGTTTTGTCGCGAGTTGAGCGACGATCTCAGGGAGACGGAGCGCCGAGACGCTGCTGGTAGTGCGGCGGGCGCAGGGGGACGGGAACCGGCGTCTGTCGCTGGGTCCTCCGCGGATACATACTTGCTGGACAATGATTGACTCCTGCTAAAATACATAGCCACCGATGAGGAGTCAGTGGACCCGCTTAAGGTAGTTGTGCCCAAAAGTCTGAGAGGCGCACTGTTGCGAGCCTCTCATGACGAGCCCATTGCCGGTCACCTGAGTGGCTCTAAAGTTTTTGCGAAACTGAGCAAGGTTGTGACTTAGCTTGGCATGAAGCGTGACATTTTTCGCTATTGCCGTTCCTGTCACGTCTGTCAAACGGTGAAACCAAGGGGTGGCAAGCCGCCCGGCTTGATGAAACCGATTGTCAGTGAGCGTCCGTGGCAAGTAGCCACCTGCGATCTAATGGGGCCGTTCCGCAGGAGTAAGCAGGGGTTCATACATCTGATGGTAGTTGTTGATCATTTATCCAAATGGGTGGAGCTGTTTCCGCTGCGGAAAGTGACAGCGCGAGCGGTGCTAGAGAGGCTACAGGAAGTGTTTTGTCGGTTCGGCTTTCTGAAAAGATTGATCACGGACAATGCGTTGTATTTCACCGCTCGGGTGTTTGGTGATACGTGCCGTTCCCTAGGAATAGATCACTGCACCACTTCGCTTTACCATCTCCAGTCCAATTTGACGGAGTGAACCAATCGTACGCTCAAACCGATGTTGGCGGCCTTTGCCGAAAGTCAAAGGGACTGGGCAGACCATTTGAGTGAACTCGCGTTTGCAATCCGAACCTCCGAGAGTCGCTCTACTGGTTTCTCTTCTGCCTTCCTCAATTTCGGAAGGGAGTTGGCAAATACGGTGACCAGTGTCATGCAATGCCAGCTCTGAGACGAGGAAGAACCGGCAGACTGTTCTCCTTACGCTTCCACACTTCGGGAAAGGCTTTGTCGAGCTCTCAGTAGAGCGAGGCGTAGTTTGGCATCGGCCAGGGCCGAGCAAAAGGCCCAGTACGACCGAAAACGTTGCCACCTTTCATTTAAGGTGGGTGACCTCGTCCTGAAGCACAACCACGCTTTTATCGACGCGAGCAAGGGTTTCTCAACTTCGCTCGCTCCAAAGTGGCTTGGTCCGTACCGAGTGGAAAAAGCTTGGACTCCACTTGCGTACTTCCTGAAAGACCCGCTTTCGGGAAAACTCAGCCGTGCCCACATCGCAGACCTGAAAGCCTTTGCGTCGAGGTCTGACAAGCCTGCGCCAGCGCCCAGTGGCTCTTCGCGCAAGCAATGGCGCACACCTGGCGTGGCGGACCGCATTCGGACCACGCACCGGTATAATCTGAGGAAGCGGTCACCTGAGTGATTTCGCGCCGGACGGTGGGCTTATTTCCGCAACCGAAGGCCCTCATTTATACTATCTAGTCTCAGTTGGCTAACTTCTTTACAGCCAGTGCTTGCAAAGAAGTCGGTTCCGCCCAGTTACTGCTGCTGATTGTCATTTTAATGCTGTTGTTTACTTAATGTTTTTTTGTGTTCTCTTTTTTTTTCTCGCTGGAGAAGGGGATTGTGAATTGGTGCTTTAGCGTGGGGAGAGGGACAAAGTACACTCTGCGCTTTCCTTGCCATGCGCGTTTGGAGAGACCAGACCATCGAAGGTGTGTGTGCGTGTGTTTGTGCGTGTGGCGACAACTTAGGAAGTCACCGACCCCTACACCACTTTGGACTCTGGAGGTGTTCAGAGACCTGCACGAGGCTCCTGCACGAGGCCAGCTGTCGCAGACGCTGTGCACGACTCTACCGACGCCGCAGGACGCCTCGCAGCCAATGGATTTGGCAACCATTATTCCAGTAGAAGGGCCGGCTGTTGCAGCGAGGTCCATCCGAACCTCCACCGAGGCGGCGTTCGTCGGACTCGCAGGGCTGTCCTCAACATCGACCAGATGAAGGTGAGCCCGTTCCTCGCATGAAGGCCTCAACCAGAACTCTCCCCTTGAACTCTCGCAACCACGCAATCACCCAAATCAGACATTACGTGACGCTGCCCCTTCGAGCCGTGGACGCGCTCTTGCGTGAGCATCATGAACTCCCGTTACCCCTCTTCCGCGGAGCCATTGTATTTGTCAAGTGTATTCTTGTGTTGTTTATTTTTTTTCTTCAGCAGCAGTTGCAGAGCGAGGCTGAGGCTAGCTGTTGCCCATTGCATGACGCCTTTGCATGCATGGGCGACGACCGGCTGCCTTTGAAGACCGGTATATAGGGTGAATTAAGGAGAGGAGGATGTGGAGATCTGAGGCGCGCCCGCGACCATTTTCGCGGGCATTCCGCCACACGGCCACACCCTTTTGCTTTCCTGCTCTGTTAACACCACGTGGCGACAGATGGCGCCACGTGCGGGCACGGCACGCGGTACGCGCGCGCCGAGGGAGCGGTCTCTTCTCCGTGGACGGCGCCGGGTAAGCACGTGTTTTCCTTCGTCCGCGTCCCCTTTGGGAATCGCCGGACTGTAACCTGCCCGGGGTGGCCTTGGGCACCTCGGCAGGCGTGTTTACTTGAGTGCTAGCTTCGGTAGCGTACGCTAAGCCCAGAGCGGTGCCTAGTGCTTGAAGTGGTCGTACCACAACGAGCCACACTTGCCGTAGGCCTACGCGTACGAGGTTAGCCCTAACACTCGCGACCAGGCCCATTGGCCATCGTGAGAGTGCGCAGCATAGCCACGAGGGACCTTTTCCCGACCGGCGTGTCAAAGCTCGCCATTGCCAGCTGCAACGTGCTCGCGATTTCCCCCTTATAGTGAACGTCCGCGTGCGGGTGCCTTTGCTACCCGCGTCCTGGGAGCGGACGTTGTACTGTTGTTCGGGGTGCCACCAGAGGCAATAAAGTGTTGTGTACTTTTGCAGTAGAACACTGTCTATTTGCCGCGCCGCGCTAAACGCCTTATTAGTTGAGCGCGCGCGGAGCGGTGCGCTACACGCGAGTAAACGGAGTAGCGGCCCTGTGGCTCGCTAAGCGTTAACCCGCGGTGATCGTCCGCTGCAGTTAGAAGCGGGGGTCACTATAAGGCCCAGATCGATCGATCGCAGGCCTTCTCCGACAGCTCCAGTGCGCACAGCAAGGAATTGCTGAACAGCAGTTGGTGCTTGATGCTATCCTTGGCGGCTTTTGCAGCGTCTGCCTCGCTTTCCCGAGCGAGAAGGCAGGCCGTGAGGCTTGCGATCCTCGCTTTTCCTTCCATACGGTCGCCCATAACGTGTCGAGTGCAGTCGAGAGAAGTGAAAAACAAAGACGGTAAATAAAAGCCCAGTGGTGCCAGACGGACTTGTGCACATTGCTAGTTATGAGAATGCTTTCTTAACTTGTGCAACAAACTTTCACATTGGTGTTTCTTCATCTCTTATTCTTAATTTTATTTGAAGAAACGAGCAGTGCAACAAGTCTTTAATTTGTACATCGTGATACATCGTTTAATTTTCATTGCTTCTCTTTTAACTGCTAGCGCCACGCTTTCGCTAGAGTCTTCGAACGAAAACACTAAAAGGAGATCGTTGCTGCCGTGTGTCTGCGCCGCAACACCTCTTTATTAAAAGTCTTTCAGCTTCGTAAAAGACCGCTTACTTAAAAGACTTTTTGCGCGCCCGTGTGACACAGGTATAAGACATTATGGTCACTACCCAGATCCACGTGCAAGTTGTGCCAAGTAGTAGATTCAAGATTTTTAACAAAGGTATTATCCGGCGGTGTCCCTTGTGCAGAAGTTACTCATCCTGGTCAGAAACGCTGGGTCCGTGGCCAGGGTGAGGTTCAAGTTCGCCGATGCTTGCCACAAATCCTCGCCCTTACGGGATGACCGCAGATAACCCCAAGCCTGATGAGGAGCATTGAAATCACCCGCCACCACAAGCGGAGAGATACCGGCCCTGGCGGCAGCCCTACTCAAGTGTGCCGCAAACCTTTGTCTCGAGTCATTTGGCGAACTATAAATATGCCCCCCGGAATGACCCCCCGGAATAATTTCGACCTATGAGTGTTCCTCTTTACTACTGTTCATAGAAAGATCATGCGAGATATAGGTGTATCCCTTAGATACGAGCGTGCGAATGCCCCTTCGTCCGTCTTCATAAAGAGCGTGAGATGTGTAACCCGGCAGAATGACAGAATCCGAATGCGTCTTCTGAAGCAAAATGACGTGCGGCTTTTAAGAGTGAGAACGAATGAACTGCTGAAGAACTGCCTTCTTGCGGGTAATCTCCCGGCAGTTCCACGGCCAAATCCTGAACTCTTTAGGCGGACGCGCCATAGTTAGACTCGAAAGATAAGTGCCTGCATTCGAGCACGTTGACTTTAGCGTACAACGCACAGAAGTTAGCGTCCAACGTATTGACCTTGGCATCCAATGCGCTGAACTTGTCCGCCAAGGTATCGACCTTGACATGAACCAATGCGACTGTTTGGCTAAGCGACTGGAACATGTCTCTGATCTCTGTTTTAAAACTATGCAGTTCCTCATCGAACGCGGGCCTCGTCAAAGCAGTCTTTTTGTCTGGACGAACAGTACACTGCACTTTCATAGGTGTTTCGACGGGCGTCTCCGCGGGTTTTTCTATGGGTGTTTCCATGGCCGTTTCCATAGGTGTTTCCACGGGCGTTTCCATAGGCGTTTCAATGGGCGTTACGAGTCTAGTGACTTGAGGAGGTTGTGGAGCCTCACTCTTATTGTTATTAGCATTCTTAAGTGCGACTATCTCGACGCCGAGTTGCGCGATCGCCACCTTTAGTGCAGCATTCTCCCTTTCCAGCTGAATAATTCTATCATTGTTCTGCTCTGGCAGTATGCCACCCGTTACCTCTTTTTGGGATCCTTTGACGCGATCAGCCTACTCACTCGCTGTGGCAGGAGGCACCTGAATGCTGACGGCAGGGCCCCGTGATCGGGAACAGCTCCGGGACTGGGAACGCCTTGTGGATCGGAGACCGCTCCTGTATCGGGAGCGCCCCCTCGAGCTCTTGGACTGGGGCCTGGACTCGTTGGCCGGTTCGGACAGCTCATGTATCGGTGGGAAGTTTTTGTCAAAGTCGGGTCTCTCTCTCCTACGCTGTCTGACGATGTAGGGTATCTCGAATCGTTGTGTGCATGTTCTGTCGGCCGTTAGATGAGGCCCTCGACAGAAGACGCACTTCGGTGAGCAAACGTGCTGGGCGCCAAGGGGAGGACATTCCGCAACCTCGACAGATAAAATTTCCTGTAGTGGAGCACACGTCGGCTCTGTGGCCGAGTCTAGCACAGGTATAGCAGAGATCCATCTGCCGTCGGTAGAGTGTGCACTTCACTATGCTGGGACCACACATGACGTCATTTGTGACTCGAAGTCCTTCGAAGAAGATAACGACTGTGGTAGAATTCTTCATTCGCCGCACTTCCAGAACTGTGGGATTCCTCGGCTGAATAAGAAGTCTTCTGAGCTCTTCGTCGTCAATTTCCATATCAATGTTTCTGATGATGCCCTTGCATGTGTCGTCGAGCGCAGCAATGTAAGAGCTAACCTCGTATCCTGAGTTATTAAGGGTGATGACCTCTAGACTTGCAAAGGCCTTGGCGTTGGCTTGCGATGGCGTACTAATCACAACAATGTTCTGCATAGCGTTAGGACAAGTGATATCTTCTGTGATATCTGCAGCGAGAGACGCGCCGCTGTCGTGAGGGCTTGAGAAATCCGGACAATACTGATATTCTTAACGTTCAGCCCTCCCCGAGGCCTAACAATGATTCGAAAATGCTCCCTTTGTAGATGAAGCAGCCTTGACGCGTTGGCGAGGCGTTTCTTCACGTTGGCGGGAGATTGGATGTCAGCGTTCTTGCCGTGTGGTGGGCCTTGAACTTCAGAGCCCGCCACGGGTGCTGTAGTTGACTTAGGCTTAGAAAGCGCCGTTGTCCATCCAGAACACTGGAATTCTTCGGGAGAAATGTCCTCTCTTTGCACAGTGACTTGCATAACCATCTTGATAGCTCAAACGCGCTAAGCCTAGCGTTAGGCTTAGCTAAGCCTAACCTTAGGCCTAGCAACCCACGGTGTGGTCGAGCAAGAAAGTCCTTCAAATCTCGGCAAAAGTTCCACCCACCGTGACAAAATTGTTTCCACGTGGTCCTCAAGACTTTAGTCGTCGACTGGAGCAAAAGGCATCAAACGCATAGCTAACTTTTACAGAAAAATAAGGTGAACAAGCAGGAGCCGATGTTTAGACGACCGCATGAATCGGCGCCCCCTAGCGTCTCCTCTGCATGACTGCTGATATTTCTACTGAATCAAACGCCTTTTTGTAATCTATGAATGCTATGTATAGTGGTTGGCTATATTCTGAGCACATATATATTACCTGGTTGATAGTATGAATGTGGCCGATTGTTGAGCAGCCTGTTCGAAATCCTGCTTGTTCCTTTGGTTGTTTGAATTCTAATGTTTTCTTAACTCTGTTAGCAATTACCCTTGTAAATAGCTTGTATACTACGAAGAGCAAGCTGATCAGCCTGTTATTATTCAACTCCTTGTCATCTCTTTTCTTATGTATTAAGATGATGTTGGCATTCTTCCAAGACTCTGGTACTCTTCCCGTCAGAAAACACCTCGTAAACAGGGTGGCTAGTTTTTCTAACACGATCTGTCCTCCATCTTTCAGCAGATCTGATGTTACCTGATCCTCACCAACAGCTTTGCCTCTTTGCTTGCTCTTCAAGGCTTTTCTGACTTCTTCTATCATTACTGGTGGCATGTCATCTGGGTTACTGGTAGTTGTTATAGTAGTAAGGTCGTGCTTGTCCCGGCTACTGTACAGATTTCTGTGAAACTCTTCCGCTGTTTGAACTATCTTATCTATATTGGTAGTTATTTTGTCTTGTTTGTCCCTTAGTGCTTACATCCTATTTTTGCCTATCCCAAGTTTCCTCGTCCCTGCTTCGATGCTTCTTCTGATTTTCAGAGCGTGTTCAATTCTCTCAATGTTTTACCTTCTTACATCGGATACCTTACGCTTGTTAATCAACTTCGAAACCATTGTGTCTGTTGTACTTGAGACTTTCATGCTTTCATGCTTCTTAATGACATTCTTCATTTCCGGGGAAAGCTTGCCAGTGTCCTTTCTAACTACTGTGCCTTCATCTTTCACTGCACACTCCATGATTATACTCGTGAAATTATCATTCATTATATCTATGCTAAGGTTGGTTTCTTTAATAAAAGCCGAGTATCTGATCCTAAGCAAGACTCTGAATTCCTGTTTTTTCCTTCTCAGTGCTAGCTCATTGATTGGCTTCTCGTGTATCAGTTTCTGTCGTTCCTTATTCAAGTCTAGTGAATTCGAGACCGTACTATTCTATGGTCACTGCATCGTACCTCGCCAACCGCTTCCACATCCTGCACGATGCCTGAATGTACACTCATTATAAAGTCTATTTCAAACTTATTTTGGCCATTAAGGCTCCTCCATGACCACTTACGGTTTCCACTTTTTTGGTAGAAGGTATTCAAAATCCAGAAAGTATTGCGTTCGGCAAATTCCACTAGTAGGTTTTCTCTGGCATTTGTAGTACCGATGCCATAATCTCCTACTGCCTGTCTGTAGCCTGCTTCTTCCCAACCTTTGCATTAAGGTCTCCCTTCAGTATAGTACACTCTGTTTTTTTACCTTACCCATTACCGATTCCACGTCTTCATAGAAGCTTTCAACTGAAGCGTCATCATGACTGCATGTAGGCGCGTATGTCTGTACCACCTTCATTTTGTATCTCTTATCGAGTTTAATTACAATACCTAACACCCTTTCATTATTGCTGGAGTATTCTTAGATGTTGCCATCTATGTTTCTGTGAATTAGGAACCCCACTCTCACTTCTTTTCTGTTAGCCAAGCCCCGATAGCAAAGGACGTGCCCATTCTGTAGCTTCGTATAGGCCTCACCTGTCCTCCTAACCTCACTGAGTCCCATTATATCCCAATAAACACCATCTAGCTCCTCGAATAGTACAGCTGGACTTGCCTCACTAGATAAGGTTTTAGCGTTAAATGTTGCCAAGTTCAGGTTTCAATGGCGGCCTGTCCGGATGCAGAGATTTTTAGCACCCTCTGCTGCGTTGCAGATCTGACCACCGCCATGGTCAGTTGCTTCGCAGATTCTGGGGACTGAGGGCCGTGAGTTAATTGACGTATGCATGGGGGAGGTATTGGGCAGATACTGCACTAGGGTGGGCAATCCTTCTCTGGTGAGGGAGTGCGTTAACGGTGGTGGTTACCGGTGAGGCCGCACCCCAGGCCTCTTAAAGCAGTTCCATCACCACGCGGATTTTTTAGGAGCGAAGCTCCTTAAGGCGTGGGCTGTGCGTCCCCTCTATGTAGCCACCTCTCGTTCAGTTCTAAGTATTACGCTAGCCACCGCCTCATCTAAAGGGTACAGCCATATCCATCCGTCCATCCGTCCGTCCGTCCATCCATCCATCCATCCATCCATCCATCCATCCGTCCATCCGTCCGTCCGTCGGTCCGTCCGTCCGTCCATCCAAAATATGCAAGATGTTATAAACTAGACGGCGGTACGTGTAGTTGATTATGAAAGATGCGAGGTGTTATAAAATAGGAATGATGCCACATATGGCGCGTGTCATCGTTTGATATAGTGCGGCGACCTACGCTAGGGGGAGCGTTGCAATAAAATCGAGTGGGCAAAATGTACGGAGGATTCATGGTTTACCAGGTTTACCTCCGGAGCTTCGCCCACTCATCATCATTCACTTCGTGGATATGGCGGCATTTTTTTATTTGATCCGGTTGGGAACAGCGTGGCACTGGGATTCGAACCATAGACCTTTTGCATGCGAGGCGGATGCTCGAATCATTGCACCATCGCCACTAGTATGCTAATAAATATATATGCTCTGATATCCTCGCCTCTTTCCATGCATATTAGGGAAGTGCTCATGCCGGCATTCTAGAAACTTATGAAATGCTGCCTCAGTTATATTACTGGTGAAGAATGTATCGCCCATTGCCATGAATTGGCGGTATAGGGCTTGCTGTGTCACGTTCATAGGTAAGGAAAGAATGATGTAGGCTTCAAGTGAAAACAAACATCAATTTATTCAACAAAACATGGCATATGGCAGGTTCGGGCGAGAGACGGCAGCTACGCAGTGACCATGATTCTGAGCAGCAGCAATCGACCAGCATGGGTAACAGCATCTGTTCGTCATGACCGCCAAGACATCTGTTGTTAGGGCATGACGCAGGCTGGCCCTTTTGACGAGCGCAAATGGACCACGTGCACCACCACTCTGCGACACACTGTGCCCCCTCTGGATGCCCTGTGCACGTTGTTCCCACAAGACGACTGTTGAATCAATCTTCGTGACCAAATTCGATGGCTTCGTTTCCGCCAACGTATCCTCCGAGCGCGAAAGCTTCACTTGGAGCTATTATGATTACAGCTGCAAGAGTAAAAATGGTTGTAATGACTGTGCGGTCAAGCCGTCTCTTTAATCTGGTAGGGCTTAAAGAGATAACTGTAGATTTGTCGTAGTCTAGTAGGTATTTTAACCCTGTTTTTTTCTTGCTGAAAAAAGATATTTGGTTTTGCTGTATCTAGTTAAGAAATATTTTAGAACACAAAAAATAGCCTTACTAATTACAGACAGCGATTAGCAACTTGCACTTCTTCGCGTCGTAATTGCGCGTGTCGGCATATTTTTATACTCTGGCTGAAGATAGCTGGGGTACCCTGCATACGGTGCTTTAGCTCTGCCGTGAACTTGGAGCTTAGCCGAAGATTATGCAAGAACTTCCAGGCATCATTACCAAAGTTCGACAGTCGGCTGAGTTTGATAGCATAGTGAAAGTGTGGTTATTGCATGGTAACTAAAACATACCACTTGAATAAACACGCAAAGCCACGTCAGAGCTGCATAAGACAGTCGGAGATGTTCACTGCTGCAATTTCGTGCTCTGACTTCAAATGTCCAGGGAACTAAATTAGACTCAGTAACGCCGTGAGACATCGTTCATGTAGGTGCCGGTGTATATGTTAGTATTCTGCATTTACCAAGTCTTCTGAGCTAATAGGTATGTTTTGGTAGTTAAGTAGATGGTTGTGTCTATCAGTGAACCGTTCACTTCAACCTTTCATATCTCTATAAGGATTCAAATAAATTACCTATTGCGGTAGCAACAACCACCAGTAGATTCATTCCAAGTGGTTGTTCCATGTCTTCAGCTGTGGAGCAGCAGAAACGGCGAGCGAAGGTGTTGCAGGAAGGTTCCATCAATATGAAAGTATGTATGCGTAAACAGTTTTAGAATATAACTGTGCTCAACACAAAAGAAAAGTGTGAATTTGTTTAACAAGAGGGTTTCTTTTCGTAAGAAGGACACATCTCTTACGCAGTGGTAAAATTGAAAGTAGTCTGCCAGGCACGTAGTCTTTAGAAACGGTTTGCCCGTGTTATCGTGCAGTTCAAGTATCGTACACAAGACAATACAACGAACTGAAAAAAAGCTTTAATTTTTTAGATACCATTTCATGAGTGCGCAAATATTTCGTGAATATAATATATTCAAGCTGTTATTTCTATAGAGTCACATTCTTTTAAAATCTAGGCATGCACATCAATATTGTTCACGTGTTTTGTTTAAACCAAGCAAATGCGGGCTACATCCCCAGCAAGCACCCCGCTACAGTGGTCTAGTGACTAAAGCACTCGGATGCTGACCCGCAAGACACGGGATCGAATTATGGCTATGGCGGCTGCATTTCAGATGAAGGCGGAAATGTTGTAGGCCCGTGTGTTCAGATTTTGATGCACGTCAAAAACCCCAGGTGGTCAAAATTTTCGGAGCCCTCCACCACAGTGCCTCTCATAAGTATATAGTGCTCATGGGACGTTAAACCCCACATTTCAATCAAGCATCCTCAGCAAGCAGTGCACCTCACCTGTAGAAAGATGCGTCAGTGTTGAGAGCAGGTTACTGCAAATCTACGTATTCATTCACTTCAGGGTGGACTTCAAAACATAATTCAGCAGGTTATAAAATTGTAAGCTTATTATCAATAAGAAAGCCTTGTTGGACAGCCACATGCTGTGCACGAAATATCAGGAAGTTCAATTTCGGAATGGAACAACGCATTCGGTACCAAAAAAAAAACAGCCTCATTATATGCTTCTAAGTAATGGTACAATGTATAGGAAAACTAATTGGCCGGTGTTTCTGAGCCATAGTATGCCGTAGCTGACGCGGTTTGAGAACGTCGGAATAAGATAAAAAAACGTACGTTTTGTGGAAATAAAATAAAAGTATTCAGTAAAACAAATAATATTGTATAAAATAAACATGACTGTAACAGTGACTTCTTTTGCTCGCCGTGCAAAGTCATGTCTGTACAAAATAAATATTATCACCACCTACGTAATCAAATATGTATGGAACAGAACTTAAGCAAGTAAGATACCAGAGCTTGGTTAACAATTTCAAAAATCTGTGAAACATTATATATATTTTTTGTCTCTGCCTAGCGCGCAATGACCAAGCCCATTATCTGCACATGGTCTCTCGGAACGATAGCTGCTGAGCACTGCCATAAAAATATATTTACTCTTGATATCTGGTACTTTCTTTGTCTAAACACTCTTAATGTACCTTGGGGGCTGCTGGTAGAAAGAAAAACAAACTCAAGAGACAAGTATAAATACATGTGCTTGAAGAGTTATTACGTAAGGTCTATACCCGAATAAAGGCTTTCTCACATCAATAAAGCTTTGAGGAAGTCAGCCGCATCTCAGACGAAAGAAGAGCGACTAACGACATTTTTGCCAATAACACTGCAACAGTGGTTTCAACGAAATATTCCGCAAATGGCTGATCTAGCCGATTGACCGCTCTAATGGGGGAACGTTTTGTCTGCGTAAACCTGTAAATGGCCTTTGTCCTGCAGTGCGCCTTAACAGGACAATGGCAGCAATGGTGATATTGGCAGCTGATCTTTCTGTATTGGCTGATAGTTATAATGACAATTTTCTTCCCGCTACCAATAGAGGTTTCAAGGCCAAATAATTAGGTGAACATAAGAATCGAGTACTTTCGGGAGAGAAACAAAAGCAAGCACATAATAAAGAAATGCGTGATCTTCCCAAACCCCTCTCTTCTGCTTTAACGCGGGTGCAAACTCTGCCACTTCTTCGGCGGTGTTTGTGATTGGCTAGCACAGTTGTGACGAGGATTGCCTAGATTGCCAGCAGCTTAATCTTGTTGTGCAAGAAAAGGTTGGACATCGCTGACATTAACAGGGCCATAAACTTCAGCAATCATACAATCTGTCAACATGTACGAAAGCTTGGGTTCCCGAGTGGTTCTACATAGCCCTTTTAATTTTTTGATGGTGAAACTTAAAGACACCTTTCTAGGCGTCATTGAGGGGGTGCGTGCGTGTTGACACCAAGTCGCTTAGCTCAAAAATACCATTTTGCCAACGCTTTTCATGTAGTTTGTCTTGTTACATGCAGGATACATCGAGATGGTATCTGGTTTGTTGTACAGCGTCGCTCAGCCTCTGCATCAGTTTTCAGATATGGTGTGGTAGCGCGACTTCCACGAGGACGCAGAGAATAAGAAAACACGACACTCGCTTCACTTGAAACTAATTTTATTTCAGAAGCAGCACTTCATATATAACCCAAGTCCCTGGTGACAAAGAAAAGAACTGCGAACATAGAATTATTGCAAAAAGCCTTTTTCATGTGATAGTACACACGGCAGATAAGGTTAGACGCTTTTATATGATATAACAACGAGCGAGCTGGGTATCCATAAGAATATTGGCAAAGATTTACACATGCCAGAAACAGAAATTTAAACAAAAAGATAAGAAAGACGACCCATTAACACACGAACATGAAGCGATAGCATACGTCAGTTATGCTTAGACACTTTTAGTTGCAACTTTTGGATGAAAAAAAACATAACAGTGCTGGGTATTATCAGACGAAAAAATGGCGGAAATTCGCTCATGCCTGAATCAAAATTTGAAACACCATGAAAGACAATACGACGCATGTAAACACAAACTTCAAATAAAGGGCTTCGAGGAAGCTGGCTTCTCGGTTACTTGAGGACACTGATCACTGACTAATGCAGCCATCTTTTCTTTTATTCATGTGGAAGGCTTCAATCATTTCTCTAGTTAGTTGGTTCGCATGACGGAAGACTACAGTTGTATCACCGAACAGTGTCGAGCAGCCACACTGAGAACAATGCACCTTTATGTGAGAATGAATGTTGGTTGCCAATGATCGCTTATGTTTTAAAAGACGAACGACTCGTCTGGCCGAGGTATATCTTGTCACATGATAGTGGCAAGCAATACACGACCGTTGGGATACGTTCAACAAACTGTGTGGTGTGATTTAACATACAACTACCAGCATTAGTTTTTGCTGCTATGGAAACTTTCTGGTCTAGTTTGGAACATCTTTTATTAAGCTTTTTTGGTGCCGAAAAAACAACTTCCAGGTCATATCAGTTACCTACGTTTTTTAGGTTATTGGCAATCTTGTACGCACAAGGAACTGACAATACCTACTTTTTGTTTTCATTATTTGTCATTGTTTTCAGGAAATTGCCGCGTACGTGACCAACCAATTTGTTGGCTGATCTACACAACACGTGTTTTTCACACCCAGCAATTTTTAGTCTGATGATTTGTTGGTAGAAGCTTTCCCTAATTTTACCTGGAATTTCATCTTCGTTAGTGTTCTCAAACATAAAAATGCTATGGCGCTCTTTACGGTTTTGGAGTTTGCCGAACGGTAGCTAAGAAGGGGTTTATCCATTCGCGGATTGTATGACCCGCATACATGTTCAGCCACGGCCTCTAACTCCACATCCAAAAACTTAAGTTTGTCATTGCCTGGTAATTCAAAAGTAAGTTCAAGCCCTTGACTACTGTTCCTAAAGACTTTCAAAGCTTCTGCGACTGAGTTATTTTCAACCATTTGAAATATTGAAAAACAGAAAGTATTCTACAAATCAAAACACTTTTAGTGCAAGCCCACTGAGGTTTAATTCGATTGCCTTGTACATTTTTGCCAAATAAATTGTGCCGAAAACCAATAAAGGATATCTCACCATCTACCTTCAATAAGGTCTCAAACTGTGGTCACACTGGGGTCGTTCAGCAAGCCATTCGTATTTTCGAATAAATGAAATCCCTGTACCGTTCTGGGATTTAATTCCAGATTGCCACCATCGCATTCAACTTCCCGTAGCACAACTTCCCGTTGAGGCCATTTCGAAATCGCACAGCAAACGTTACCCGTCATCTGTCGAATCCGCCTTCTCTCTGCTTGTGCGCCTCGATAAGAGAAGCTTTTGCGGAAGTCCTATTTGATAATGTTGTTGTAAATGTTCTTTATGTTTTTTTCCATACTTTCATGCCTACGCAGCTGCTCTCTCTCTTTCTTCTGCTGCCTGGCGGAACTGAAATCAGGCGTCGTCATTTTCTGCCTCGATCGCTCGGAGGAATATGCATTGATGCACAATTGTCGAAATATTTATGTCGTCAGCTTGAATGTTCTTTTTCACGTACTATCTCAAATCCACAAGATATCTCATCAACTTCTATACGTCTCTACTTCTCGTTTCACGCGCTCAACCTCAGGTAACAATGAAGGCTCTATGGCTGCTCGAAAAAGTCAGCTAAGAAGTACGGGAGTACCACACATCGGCGAACCCTCGCCACAGCACGTTCACACCATACGAACGACCAACAGCAAGTGGTGAGCACAATAAACGTAGGTATGCATTGCACTTCGATAACTGTTATAGAAACGCATTTCACAGATTTATTGGTGCAAATATTTTTATCTTCTGCCGATGTTTTTTTCTGGCTGTGTAATTGCAACGCTACTGTAAGTACCTATATAAAAGCACACGTTTCATGTTAGTTGTGCGGGTCTTGTTGTTCAGTCTCATAAAAGGTGAAAGAGCTCAGCTTTGTCTCACCAGAGCTGTTATTTTTTTGTGCACAGATATGTACGCGCGAATCGTGCCACAATTAGCGCATGGCGCTTCGTAAAAGGTGAGAGGTCTCATAACATGAGACACAGCTGAGGCACTTTATTGTTCCGTTCCGATGTGGGAGTGGACCAAAACGAGCTAAAACGTGTTTCAAAGGTCCCAGTAAAGTTTATCCATCCATGCAGGCCAGTTGAGAAATGTGGTATTGGGCATACGTATGGCAGTGAAACATTTTGATGAGTCTGAATCCGAGTGAGCTTTGAGCGGAAGGTGTATTTCATGTGTTAGTCTGAGAGGGTTCTACGTTGCTGCCTATACCTATAATACACTATTCCAGATCTACTTGTTGGCACTGATGAAGATGAGTCAATTGTGCTTTTCTGCGCATTCGAAGAAAACATCCAGTTTATTATTACAACAATGAAAATTTTATTTTGGTAATAGCATGAGATATACAGAGAGCTTCACAAGATTCTTTTCTTCATAACGCTTCCACACACCCAGTCTGGGAACCACCTTGGAGCTGTCAAGTGCTTCTATATACCTAAAACAGGCTTTTAACAGGACTTGCAGATATTGAGGTAAAAGGTGGTCCTGTTTGCGCAGATACCTTTTAGAGCCGCTTGAGGAATATTATTTTGACAAAGTCACCTCTCAGGAACTACAGGTGTTCAGCTAACTGAACAAGTTATATACTCAATGCGCAGAAATAATTACAGTTCGATAAAGAAAAACATGTTCTTTATTAAGTGGCTTCGATGTAGCTGCCATGTGAGCTTTGGGGCCATCTGGAAGCTCACGATAAATGTTCTCCTATTGTGCGAATGTTAACTAGTTGTGTATGAAGAGCATGAATATTCACACCGGCTCTTGGTGAAAGGTAGAGAAATTGGGGCGACATGTGCACATAGGGAGTCTTTGGCTGCGTAGAGTGAGTGGTATACTATAGGTTTTATGTGGTGTTTCGCTGGGCTACGTTTGTGTGTGATCGCTCAAATACGAGCGGCGATATAGGTGTATGCGCACGCATTAGGTAGTTACGCGTGATGTGATGCGGGCGGAAAATGCCTTTTCTCTCTTCTCTGGTGTAAGGCTTAGCGCGGTTAAATAGAAAGTGCTTATTATATATATAATATACAATATATATATTTATATATATATATATATATATATATATATATATATATATATATATTAAGGATGTATATCCTAACTATGCATGAACATTTATTGTGATTTCAGAATTCAATGGCGCTTCAAATTGCCGCACTACTTCTGTACATCACTGCGATCGCTTTCAGCGAGAAGCCGCCCGGCGAGTGCACCAAGAGAGAAGAGTTACCATCCATGCGAGAGCTCCATTGCAGTGTCACAGTAAAGAAAGGATACCTTAACGCTTTGTGCAACATATTTATAGGGAGGCACTATGAGGAAGACCCTCACACTGAACACGTTAAAATCGGGGACGTGCTGCTGGCTAAACTGAAGCTGCAATCTGAAAAGCCTGTTGTAAATATGACTATGAAAGATGAACTCACGTGCCTCTCCTTAAGTAAGATTTGGGTAGAAAAAATGGACAAATTTGAAGGCTATATTCGCAACTATACAAGCGTCCACGCTGATGGACCATACTTTGGCCCATTCAATACCAGTTCCATCTTTGATTACGCTCGTCTAGCAGCATTCAACAGCACATTTTACAAACATCCACAGGTAGCAGTGGCTACGTGTAACGAAACGCGCCCTGACGGGAGCTGTCAGTTCAACATCTACGGTTTTCTGCACACAAGCTACAACAGTACTTCTCTACCGAGTTGGTATACATTCTTTCAGCAGTGGGGTGTAACTTCCAGCTTTACAGATACATTGAACATCACATTTGCAGCAAAATTCAATAAACACCCCGGGGACCTACTTTTATTTTTATGTGTCGCCCCTGTAAAAAGACTTTTATTGTACAAATTCAGCCGCAAGCGCATTGATGATTTCGTAATCATTTGTAATGGACGCATGGAGTCAATATCGCTTGTGCAGAGCCCAATTGAAGATATAGAACCATCTGCATTTAGGGCTGCTCCAAACGTTACCCATATATCTTTAGTCGGCACAAAACTTTCCGGCATTCCGCTAGCCATATTCGAGTTACGTCGCCTCGACATATTCGATATGAGTCATACAGATACGCCAGCCAGTGTTGATTTTGATTATTGCCCTGCAAATTGTTCACGCAATAGCACAGCGACAAGGTTAGTACTGAGCGGTAGCAAGCTATCCATGCTGCCAAATCGCGCATTTTGTGCCTTCCCGATACTCGAGGAGCTCGCACTGGACAGCTGCCACTTACTGAATATCTATGGTTCACCATTTCAATGCTTAAAACGTCTGAAGTCACTTTCGCTGTTTGGCAATAATATTGAGGTCTTGTATGGGAACAGCGTAATTGGACTTCAAAACCTAGTTACCCTGAACATCAGCAATAACAATATTGAATACTTTCAAGGGTCGCACATACTGCGGACTTTGGTTTCCTTACGATCACTGTCATTATCTAACAACTTGCTTACGGAATTGAATCTCCGGCCTCAAGGTGAAATAATGATCGAGGAGCTAAACATTGAGCGTAACAATGTGAAACTGTGGGAGCCACCCCTTTTTTCTTTCATGTTCAAGCTGAAGAAACTCAGCTTGGCACACAATAAGATCACCAAATTGGATAATAAAATGCTGCACGACATACGACACGTCCACGACGTCGAATTTGGATGGAATCAGTGGGATTGTTCCAGCTGCGATCTAAACAACATCCATTCACTTCTGCACGAGCATCCGCCAAACTGCAGCAAGTGCTTTTTGTGCGTGACACCTCCTGAGCTTTTCGGAAACGATGTCCGTAATGTGACTTTGAGGGACGATGACTGTAGTCCAGAATGGTATCGCGTCTACGTCGTTCCCACGTTGTTATGTTTTATGGTAGCTACTATCCTCGCCAGCATCGCCTACCGAAAGCGCTGGTACATTATGTACGCCTTTTTATACCTCAGAGTTACCATAAATGGGTACAGGAGGCAAAGAAATACTGACGACATCTTATTTGACGGCTTCCTGAGCTACCACGCCTCGGATGGTGACTGGGTACGCGACGTACTCCTGCCGAGGCTTGAGTCACCACCGATGCAGTTCCGGCTGTGCGTCGCCGAACGGGACTTCATTCCGGGAATGCAAATCACCGAGAATATTTGTCGTGCTATCGCGCACAGTCGTAAGTCACTCTTTGTGATAAGCCGCGAGTTCTGCCGTAGCCGCTGGTGTATGTTCGAGCTTAGCCTGGCACAGCATCGCCTTTTCGAAAGCGATTTCCAGGATGGCCTGGTGTTCATTAAGATGAACGATGTGGGCGAGTCTGAGATGAGCTCCTTGCTACAGTATCTCACCAATTCACGAACATATGTTCAGATACCTGAGGATGGATCAAGCGAGACGCTCCAAAACCTCTTCTGGCTACAGTTGCATGCGGCGCTGAAAAAGTAAATGCATATATCTAGAAAAACAAAGAACTTGGAACATGTTTCAGCTTCGCCTTCAAGAGTGGAACTCAATAGCATAATCGGGGCCCGTGCGAATCACCTTCTCGGTTTATCGCTTGGCTTCAATTCTCAGTGCATGTACTATCCTAGAATGCCTACTACAAGTACTGTTGCGCGATGCAAAGGAATAAGCCGAGAGACAGGGATGTTTCGGCTGGCTACGCTGTTTTGGACTAACTGGTGTATGTTGAGAAATCGAAGTAACTGTGAATTCATCATGTAGTTTATGCGAAATCAAGCTCTGAACAGTGTGCTAATATAATAAGGTGCTGGAAACATTGGAAGCAGTCCAAGCATACTGCCATCGAGAACCTCTCGATGTTCAAATAATAACGAGTTGAAGTGCATGAACAAAAAGAAATATCGCTGCTTCCAGCAACAATGTTGTGCCACTGTCCTGCTGCGTCATGGTTCTGAGACAGCGAGTGTTTTTTCGCTTTCATTTATTATCTCACCGCTGGAATGTTGAACAATGGTGTTCCGTTACCGTCCTTGTCTCAATGATTCGGTATATTTCTACATCGTCTTCAGATCACCCTATCTTAAGCTGAATATGCCACTATATAGCTTCTTATTTACAATATATGCAAAGAAACTGCGAATATGGAATCAGCCAACTGCTAATAAAGAAGACCTGTTTTGACCTTCCATGAACTGAACCTATAGTCGCTGAACTATATTTGTGTGAGCTTGTTTCTTTATTATATTGAAGTAAAAATAAAAATAAATCCTGTATTTCTTTTTCAGTCCATGTGCAGTGAAACACGCCTCTCACGCACTTGCAAAGAGGTTACACTCTCCTATAAAAAAAGATGTAATCGGGGCATTTTTCTGCGACGCAGTAAGGGGTACTCGCATATTTCATTTCTATTCTATATATGACTTGTGCGGTACTTCCTTGCGTATTGAGCGCACCGCGCTGATAGCGCGCGCTCACCATTCGTAGTTAGCCAGCATATTGAGTGCGTGGCGGTAACGTACAAAAATGCATGCCAGATTTCTGATGACTATTGTTGTGTCCTAAAAAAACTTCCCAGTTAGCCGTACGTGTCCTTGGCTATAACATAAACATGAGGGACTCCTTGGAACCAGCAGTGTTTTATTGTCTGTTGCGTAGAGCCACCATGGTCAATTTTCTGTGCATTGAGGTTATAATGAGTTTAGAGTCGTTTGGAAAGAAAACGTCGAAAGGAGGTCATGTACCCTGACTGACTTCAGTGTTTTCATTTGACCCTTTCTCGGAGGTAAAATCATGGAAGGTTAGGGAACTTTCTAGCAAAAGGAAATTGAGTTTCGTACAGGGTGTTTCCTTTGGCTTCTGTGTATGGAGACGCCGCCATGTAGGCGTATATATCATATGACTAGCGTTCAGCGACGTTTGTATGAGGGAGCAGGGCAAGAGTTTTGGCAATATGAAGCACTCCCCCCCTCCCCTCGCTTTCCTCAGGGCACGATAGAAAGCGATTGGGCATATGTCTCGATTGACATGGCAAATGAAAAGAAAGGAGGAAGAAGTTGCTTTAAAGAGGGTAAAGAATATCGAGGCTGGTGCTCAGAACCCGACAAGGTTTTGCCCTAGTCTGCCGTTCAGCGAGCAGCTGTCTGTGGGATCAGAGAGGGAAAAAGAATAAGAAAAAAAGGCGGGATTTTGACCAGGCCTAAGCTCCGGTAGGCTACCCTGTAATGGAGAATGGGGTAGGGAAAAAACACTAATCATAAAGAAGAAAAACGTCGCTGATGGAGCCAACACACAACAGTTTCACGTTACACACCACAAACGACGAATTAGATTGGTGCCCATGACAAAACGCAACAACTCTTTCGTTGCCTATCGGAACTAGAATGGGCAGCGCCATGGTCCTTCTCGACATCTAAACAGCTTCAATACAGTTGATGTAGAAAAGTGTGGAGGTGAAACCTCTGGTTTGCGTGTGTCGATAAGAAACGGAAAAGGTGTTCCGAGTCTTACTGACGGCACAGTTTCTGCGCTTCCCGTCGCCAGCCATCTCAATGTTAAATGAGTAGGTGTTGATAAAAGCTACACCCATTCGCAGATGGCAAAAGCAACCTGACCAGGGGGACGGGGATAAGGCAAGTGCTGTCACGACCACTCGGAAGCTGGAACACATCAATGTTGTTGTGGCCATGGTTCCGCGATGTTGCAAAGATGAAAAGTGCCTGTATTCTGAGACATGGTGTCCAACACTGTTCATGCCAGATAACTTATAGTGCGAGAAACAGATATCACGGGTAGAAAAACTACATTCAGGTTGACTTATGAAACAAAATCACCGATTATAGTTGCCAGAATACAGATTTTAAGATTATAATGGCGTAATATTGTGAATGAATTGAAGTGTGGTGTGCCGAAAACCCTCTTTACGACGGAATTTTGGGTAATGTATGAAGGACCAAAAATTTGAACGACCCATATGTCCTTTGCAGCTTGCCTACAGACATATGAGGATGGGATGGAGTTCGAATCCTCTATGGTTGTTGAAGAACGTGATGATTAGTGTGTCGATCAGCCCACCACGTAAAATACAACATGCGGAGTAGAGTGAGACACGAGAAAGAAGGATGAAAAATTGGAGGACCCTTAAGCTTTGCCTTTAGGAGTTGAACGTGAAAGTGAAATCCGTCCCCTAGTGCGTCGTTCAACCGCTAAGTGCATACTTATTATTATGTTTTGTCACACACCCACACACACACACACACACACACACACACACACACACACACACAAGCGCGTGCAAGCGCGGCGTATCCATAGTAACACAGTGACTGTGCAGTGTGACCACTTCCGTCTGCTAGAACGGTGC
Source organism: Rhipicephalus microplus (assembly GCF_043290135.1). Lineage (NCBI taxonomy): Eukaryota > Metazoa > Arthropoda > Arachnida > Ixodida > Ixodidae > Rhipicephalus > Rhipicephalus microplus. The sequence goes on along the minus strand of NC_134704.1, from coordinate 142,051,085 downwards.
TCTGCTGTAGTCGAGACACGTTTTTCACAATATCTCACAGATGGCACACAGACACATACAAACGCGCGCGTGTGCGAGAATAGTACCGTACATACAGGTTTTTTATTTAAAGCAAGAGTCGCATGGCCTCCAAGATACACGCCGCGCGCTCGGCATCTTGCAGGTCATAAAGATGTTTCACAATGCCTCACAGATGGCACCACATCATCTAGCGTTTGCTGTTTGCTTGATCAACGCCTCTGGAAAGGCATGATATGTTTTCAGCCAGGTGGACCCAGTTGTTCATTTTTAGAGTTGTTCAAAAGTTTCTGTGTACTTTTAGCGGCGATGGCTGGACTATGCCGGCCTTTTTCTACGTAGTTTGATGGCATCCCAAATGCGCCTACGAATCACCGAATGGGCTCGTTTTCGTCGTGACACTTGTCGAACAAAATACGTTTGAGAGACTCCTTCCCCTACATGGCATTTATGTAGCGTTTTGTCCCATGACAGCTCCAAGTGACGTCGTAGCTTAGTGTTATAGGACACCTGCTTGCCACGAGAACGGCCCAGGTTTGATCGTCAATGGGACCGAGAATTTTTTAGATGCGGAGCATCTAATACTCGAGGCTTGTAGTGCGGCGCCGTCCGCAAGCTTCCTCCTCCTTCTTCTACCATCTGTGCATCCCTTCCTCCTCTACACACCGCGCGCGCTTCACTCCTCCACCATCTGTGCACCCTTCCTCCTCTACACACCGCGTGCGCTTCTCCTCTTCACGAACATTCGCTAGCTGTATAATGTAGCGCGCCTGCGCCGTCACGCTTCGAGAACATCGGCAGCTGACGCGCGCGCATGCGCCGTCGCGCTTCGAGAACATCGGCAGCTGACGCGCGCGCATGCGCCCTTGCGCTTCCCCCCCTTCTCGAACATTCGACAGCTGACAATGCATGCGCCGTCGCGCTGTATATATACTCAAGGTCGGTGCTCGCTCGCTCAGTTGCCGCTCGTCGGTTGGTTTGTACGGCGCGTCGACGTCCGAGGTCGCAATCATCGACGTCCCTTCGACCAGCGCCGGCCAAAGTGTTGGCGGAACCGCAACCAACTCGTCGTCCGAAGACAAGGCAGCGCGGAGAAGAGCTCGCGACGCCGAACGTAAACGTCGGCGTCGAGCGGAAAATGCTCAACTTAGAGAACGTGAAGCCGCTGAGAGACGTCAGCGTCGAGCAGCAGCACCGGATTCGGCCGCTTTAAAACGTAAGCGTCGACAAGAGGACCCGGACTTTCGAAAACGGGAAGCCGAGTGCAAGCGTCGGCGACGAGAGGCCGATCCCGATGCTGCCCGCGAGCGCAAGCGCGCCGAGGTAGCGGCGTGGCGCGCCAAGCAGTATGCCACGCCCAACGCTCGCTTCAAGCGCGACTTCCTCGACCGAAGCTTCGGCCACACCTGCAAGGTGTGTGATCGTCTTTGGTTCGATAACAACTTAACTCGCTCGCTGAAACGCGCAACGCACGACGACTGCAAAAACCACCAGCCGACCACCATTCGCGGAACCTGCATCGACCACGTCTTTGCAAATTTTGACCTACGACCGCTACAACCCGATCCCCTCACTCTTCACTTTACCGACCAAAAAGCCATCGTGCTCAAAGTTCGTCGCAATAAATAAACACCGCCCTTTCGCATACGTGTCGTACGTGTTCACTCATTTAACACCCCTCCTACAACCACGTTAACCAATTTAGCTAGCGACCCAAGTAAGTCACAATTTAACACCCCATTTCACAACCACGTCAACCAATTTAGCCATCGACCCGAGTAAGTCGCACTTTAACACCCCGTTAACCAATTATATGCTGCGCATCCTCCTCAGTGTTCCCCCGAGGGAAGCTGCGGGCAATTTTTTTCCTTATTTTATTTGCTTCTTGCTTAGATTTTAGCTCACGGACGATTTTTTGCTCACAACCAACGGTGCCGACACCGACGGCGAAATTTCTGCGACATGAGCTCTCTAACGCTATCACGTCAAAAAGAAAATAATTTTACCAAGCAGCCGTAATCAGTGAGACTCATGGACATAACCACATCAGATATGGGTAAAAGGCAGGAAGCGAACAGCATGCTGCCATAGTGCTTTGAAACAAAGGACAACTGACTAAGGCACACTACATTGCAATACAAGTTTCCAACACTCGACTAGTGAAAGATTCGCGATCAGGAAAAACGGCCAATTTAGTGCTTACGCACAGACCGTTGTTGAGGTAGCGAAACAGTACCTTCTAGGAAACATTCTTGTTGGTTCGTCAAGAAATTCTTAACCTTTATTATACTACGCGATCTTTAATGGTAGCCCCCCCCCCCTACACCACAGTTTCATCCGGCATGTAGAGTAGGAATAAATGTGCGTGTGCACCAAAGAAGGGCAAGGAATACTTAAGGTAAAGTTGATTAATGTGCTCTGATTTATAATAGAATAACATGCAGCCAGCAGAGCGACTATCAGATATTTGGAGCCTAAGGTCACGAATACAATGAAGCTCATCCGAGGAATCACCTGCAGACATCGGGGCATAAAGGAGGCCTGTGTTGTCCGACTCATTCAATCTTCCGAGATTAGCCACATTATCTATGTGGACATCTCCCACAATTGCTGCAGCGCTGAAAATACCAAGCTTAACGCCCTAATTAGGAGAACGCACAAGATGGCGCTGAGATTTTCAGACAGCGAAAGCACGAAACTTTCGCTACAGTTGGGTAGGCACAATTTGCTTGAAGAGCTAAAAGATACAAATGAATTCTCGTAACTATAGAGCCTAAGCGAGACTTCAATCGACACGAACATCCTAAACAATCTCTGAATGATCTCTGAAAAGAGCACGGCAACGAAAAATCCCTCCGTAGCCTGATCACAGAAAAGCTTCCTCGGCTACCATACCCAAGAACATGCGTCACAAACTAAGTCGGGACCGAAAAGAGAGTAACTGCCACGTCTTTGCAACAACTTTAAGTAGGGACAAGAAGCGCTGTTCGTATACGCAGCAGAGTACGCGAATCGACGTGCCTGCACAGTGGCAGTCCTTATTACTGCCAAAAATTTGGTCAACTCATGTAGCATATGCGGCCGAAATTCAGAGGTCGTGGAAGAAGGGGTGATAGCACTAACAATCGTTGGCTTCCTGTAGCCCTACCTTCCTTTTAACCACAGCTTAAAAGAACTTAGGGGTCGTATGAAAGAAAAGGGGGTTGTTGGGTGCTTGATATTCCTGTGCAATATAAAAATGTATCTACAATGCCTTTGGCCTAATTCAGCTGCCACCTTTCGTGCCCTAAACTTCTGAGTTTTGCCGCTCCGATTAGAGCTCTCGCCTCAGGGCTTGCTTGCTGTCTGCGGAGACGTTGAGCCGCCGCACGCCGTGCTCTCGCCTTCAGAGCTGGAACTTGTTGTCGACGTTGCTACGTTACCTTTCGCAGGTAAGAGGGGTTTTATGATAGTTTCCTTTCATGGCACAAAGATAATGTGTTGTCTGGAATGCTGTTATCTTCACCGTCATCAGTGTCATCCTTGTCAGCGGAAAACAAACAGCAGTCCACTGCGGTGAATCAATGGCTATGGTGCCCTGCTGCTTCCGTAAGTAGTGGGTTCAAGCCTCACCACGGCAGCCGCATTTTGGTGGAGGTGGAATGGTTTAGGCTCGTGCGCTGGGCAACATCTGTGCACATTAAAAAAGCCCCAGACAAACTAAGTTTTTGGGGCCCTTCGCTACGACGTCTTTCATGATAATATCGTGGTTTCAGGACATAAAAGTGCAGATACTTTGCGTGTTAACGCAGACAACGAACAATTCTAGACACTCTGGTGCTTCGCCTCTAATAACACTCATTTCTCCTACGCATTTGAGAACGTAGCGTAGCATGATTGGGGGCAAGGGACACAGTAGGGAAAGAAAAATGATGGGGAAAGAAAATGTGCCTTTTGGGGAAATTAGCAGTCCTTCCTCTGTTGGTGACAAGAGAAGGTTTCATCCCACCCCCCGACATTTTTTTTCTTTTTCAGTCCTGCTGCCATGTCTCTCTATGTAGTTTTTTTAAGTGGGGGGGGGGGGGAGAAGAGTTGCATTTCCCTAACCAAACAGGTAAAACATTCAAAACGTTTTTTTTCAGGCTCGTTTCTCTCCCAGAATAAAACATCTCTCTACATATATTTCTGGTGAACAGTGCTCCAAGACGGGGCATAGTTTTGATCTCGACAATGCAACGACGCTTGCCCGTGAACGAAAAAAAAAATCACAGCTTATCCACGAAGTGAATGACGATGAGTAGGGCGAAGCGTTGGTTCAGCTGTCTTTCTTATTGTCTATCCGTCCGCTTGTCGACTATGCGAATTGTGAACTATACGGAAACCACTAACGACACATCTAGTGATAGTACCAAGTACATATACACCCAACGCCATCTATTGAGCACTTCATAAGCTAGAGGTAGCCAGAGAAACGAGCAAAAAAGAAAGGCAGGGAGGTTAACCTGGTGCTATTATTGATTGATATGTGGGGTTTAACGTCCCAAAACCACTATATGATTATGAGAGACGCCTGGTGCTATTATTCACTATGCTACGTTGCACTGGGGTTGGGGAATCGGGGCTTGAAAGAAAGAGTAAAAGAGGTAACAAAAATATAAGAATAAAGCACACACACACACACACACACACACACACACACACACACACACACACACACACACACACACACACACACACACACACACACACACACACACACACACACACACACACACACACACACACACACACACACACACACACACACACACACACACACACACACACACACACACACACACACACACACACACACACACACACACACACACACACACACACACACACACAATCCACTGAGAGTCGTCCCGACAAGTCTGTAGTTAGCAAGAAGCCCAATAGCTCTTGAACGGTCTTCTTCCGTGATGACGAGTCTAGACGAAGGCGCAGTAAACTTTCCTCTGACAGCGGCTGGTCAACTAACTTGCTGAGTTTATTACAAAGATACTGTCTTTGTATAATATATACCGGGCTGTCACACAGGACGGGTCGAATTGTCTCTTCATTTTAGCAGTGTGCACAGGTGGCGGTATCGGGCATCCCTATGCGGAACGCGTACGCAGGGGTAAATGCGACGCCCAACCATAGTCTGCATAGAACAGTAGCATAACCTTATCGTAGTTTCGTTGAAAGCCGTAACCTTAGCGTAGAAAGAAGTGAGTGTAATCTTGACTGCATAAAGAGAGGCTCATTTCACAAGTAACATGGAGCATTGGCGAGCAAGCATACGGAGGTTCCTAGCAGCGTCGGTCCAAGAGAGAGGTTTCGAGAGGTCGTGGTCTTCCGTGTTGCGGGCTGAACGGGAAGCATGATCAGCCCGTTTATTAACCATAAGTCCACAGTGACTTGGAAAGCACAGAAATATAATGTGGTGCCCTTTTTCTGTTATATGATGTAGCAATTCTACTGTCTCAAGAACCAACTGCTCGTGCGGACAACGGCGTATATTTGACAAAAATGACTGCAGTGCCGACGCAGTCGCAGAAGATCGTCCAACGTTGCGTACTTTGGTCGTTTGGCGTTAAGAGGTGCCTGAATTATGCAAGCACCAATTAGCTGAATCATCGCGTCATCAATAGACCAGATCGATGGTCCTTCGTAGTGGGTGAACAGTTGTTCCTGGTGAATACACTTCGTAGTGCAACTTTAGCAGCCTTCTAGGTTTCGTTTCAGTTGACTTCGCTTAACTTCAGTGCCATTTATTGCACGTAATTTGCCTTCTTGCTTGTGCTTTCTTTTATTGGCAGATTTTTGTGTGTGTGTTACTTCTAGTCTTCCATCAGCGAATTCTGAGTCGTGAAACAGAAACTCTCGATCAATTTGAATAAATCAATCAAAAGAAACTCAAGTGTTCGAATTTCATCTGCTAGAGCTCTGTGGAAAAAAAACACAGTGACCCTGCAGTGCTCGCAAGGGAATTCTTCTATCTATCCAACCAATGACACAAACAGCATAAAGTAAAAACCAACTGCAGAGCCAAGACTTAACAACACTACTGCTAATGCATATTCCAGAGATTACATCCGGGGTAGTAAGGGCATTTGTAAAATACGGCGGAGGCGTCAAGCAGTCATTGTGGCTGGCTAAGTGAAATCTCAACGAAAAGTACTCCGGCTGCGACACGCAATTTCTCTAACCAGCTGGAGGCAAATGCTGGTAAAAAGTATTCTTGCGGCGCCACGCACTCACTCAGGAAAGCTGCAGTAACTACTTTCTTCCGTAAGTTCAGAGTAAAAAAATGGCAGCATATACACGGGGCGACTGATGGAGAGTGGGGCGAAGCATCCGTCCGTCCATTCGTTTTTGCTTCTGTCCGTACATGCGTCCGTCTGTGTGACCATCCGCGCATCGATCCGCCCGGCCATGCGTGCGTCTGCTCGTGCGTCCGCCCGTCCATCCGTGCGTGCGTCCCTGCATTCGTCCATGCACCCGCCCCTGCGTCCATCCATCCGTCCATCCGTCCGTGCAGCCATCAGTGCGTCCGTCCATGCATCTGTTTGTGTGTCCATTCGTCCATCTAGTCAACACTCCAAGTACCACCACCTTGCATCTTCTCATCATATATTCCGCATATGGAAGCACTGCCATCCAGCGCACATTCCAAGGACTAAACAAAGGTGGCACACGCATACTTTCTTACGGCTTGCGCTCCTTGTCTACTTCCCACCTTCAACGACCTGGAGTTCATAGTATATGCTAGTTCACTGTATTCGTGGCACTGCGGCCCAACGCTCGCTAAACCTTTCAAAAACCAACCAAGTTACACCCAGCGAGTTTAACCTAGCATCCCTTTCTTGTCAGATAGTGCCCAATCCACATATCAATGGCTGCTAATCGGGAATAAGAGACAGGAAAATTCGGCTTTTAGTTAACGCACACGCTGCAAATTTGTTATTGTCACACAACGCCTCGGAGAGATCTCCCACCAGCACCACCTTGCAGGTCCAAACGTAAGGCTGGTTACGCACTACGACTACGACGAGAGACGAACGGGCGCTGTTTTAAAGAGCTTCGCCCCAAAAAAAAAATCACAGCTTATCAACGAGCTGAATGAGGACGAGTGGAGTGAAACGGACGGACGGCTGGACGGACAGAGGAAAGGATAGACGCATGGACAGACGGATGGATACATGAACGTGCTGACGGACGCATGAATGGACGCATGGACGGATGCATGGGCGGATGCACAGACGGACGAACGGATGCACGGAAGAATGCATAGACGGATGGACACATGGATGGACGCACGCGAGGACGTACGGATGGACACATGACGGATGCACGAACGGACGGGCGAACCGCGGGACGGACCCATGGACGGACAGAAGGAAGCACAGATGGACGCACGGAACGAACGGGTGGACGTAAGCGTGGACGGACTGACAGGCGCTTCATTTCAACCCACCCATCATCATTCCCTCCATGAATATGGTGTGATTTTTATTATCATACAAAAATAGTCCTCTAGTATCGTACCATTTGAAATGTTCAGCGTATATGCATTTCATATCGCGATGTTATATATATATATATATATATATATATATATATATATATATATAACAATGAGATCTAACAGACAATAATGCCAAGGAATGTATAAGGGAAGCTATTAGAAGAAATGTAATGTAAATAAGAAGAAACAAAAGTAGGTGAAGAACTACCCAGTCGTGATTATTTTTTCAGCCACTTTTCTTTTTTCTTATTTACATTACATTTGTTCTAATAACATCGCCTATACATTCCTTCGCAATATTGTCTGTTAGATCTCAATATTATTGTGTCAAAACACAAAAAAACGAGCCCTTAGGTATGCACCTCTTTCTCTTATATATATATATATATATATATATATATATATATATATATATATATATATATATATATGTATATGTATATATATATATATATATATATATATATATATATATATATATATATATATATATATATATATATATATATATATATATATATATATATATATATATATATATATATATATATTGACAAGCAGTCATTGTGGCTGGCTAAGTGAAATCTCAACGAAAAGTACTCCGGCTGCGACACGCAATTTCTCGCTTCGCCCCACTCGTCATCATTCACCTCGTAGGAAGCTGATACCCAAGAAGCCAATCAATGAGCTAGCACTGAGAGGGAAAGTACAGGAATTCAGAGTCTCGCTTCAGAACAGGTACTCGGCTCTTAGTGAGGAAACCAACCTTAGCATAGATACAAGGAATGATAATCTGACAAGTATCATTACGGAGTGTGCACTGTAAGTTGGAGGCAGGGTAATTAGACAGGACAATGGCGAGCTTTCCCAGGAAACGAAGAATCTCATTAAGAAGCGTCAAATCATAAAATTCTCAAGTATAACAGACAAAATAGAACTGGCAGAGCTTTCGAAGTTGATTAATAGGCGTAAGGTATCCGATGTAAGAAGGTATAACATAGAGATAAGTGAACATTCTCTGAAAAACAGAGGAAGCCTCAAAGCAGTGAAGAGGAAACTTGGGATAGGCAAAAATAGGATGTATGCACTAAGGAACAAAGAAGGCAAAATAACTACTAATATGGATAAGCTAGTTAAAATAGCGGACGAGTTTTACAGAGATCTGTACAGCAGCCGGGACAACCACGACTTTAATTCTATGAGAACTAGCAGTAACCCGTATGACACCCCACCAGTAATGATAGAAGAAGCCAGAAAAGCTTTAGAGAGCATCTAGAGAGGCAAAGCTCCTGGTGAGGATCAGGTAACATAAGATCTGCAGAAAGATGGAGGACAGGTTATGTTAGAAAAACTAGACACCCTGTTTACGAGGTGTCTCCTGAAGGGAAGAGTACCAGGGTCTTGGAAGAACGCTAACATCATCTTAATACATAAGAAAGGAGATGACAAGGACTTGAAGAATTACAGGCTGATTAGCTTGCTCTCTGTAGTATACAAGCTACTTACAAAGATAATTGCTAACAGAGTAAAGAAAACATTAGAATTCAATCAACCAAAGGAACAAGCAGGATTTCGAACAGGCAACTCAACAATTGACCACATTCATACTATCAATGAGGTAATAGAGAAATGCTCAGAATATAACCAACCACTATACATAGTCTTCATAGATTACGAGAAGACGTTTGATTTAGTAGAGATATCAGCCGTCATGCAGACACTGCGGAATCAGGGCGTCGATGAAGTATATATAAACATCCTGGAAGAAATCTACAGGGGATCAACTGCTACCATAGTGCTTCAGAAAGAAAGCAACAGAATACCAATCAAGAATGGTGTAAGGCAGGGGGACACAATCTCCCCAATGCTATTTACCGCGTGCTTACAGGAGGTTTTCAGAAGCCTAGAATGGGAACAGTTAGGGATAAGAGTTAATGGAGAGTACCTTAGTAACCTGCGCTTCGCCGATGACATTGCATTGCTGAGTAACTCAGGGTACGAAATGCAACTCATGATTACGGAGTTAGACAAGGAGAGCAAAAATGTGGGTCTTAAAATGAATGTGCAGAAAAACAAAAGTAATGTACAACAACCTCGAAAAAGAGCAGGGTTTCGAGATAGGTAATAGTGCACTTCAAGTTGTAAAAGACCATGTCTACTTAGGGCAGGTAATAACCGTGGAGCCGAACCACGAGATTGAAGTAACTAGAAGAACAAGAATGAGATGGAGCACATTTGGCAAACACTCTCAATATATGACAGGTAGATTGACATTAACCCTCAAGAGAATGGTATATAACAGCTGTATCTTGCCGATTCTTAGCTACAGAGCAGAAACCTGGAGACTTACAAAGAGGGTTAAGCTTAAATTCAGGATGACGCAGCGAGCAATGGAAAGAAAAGTGGTAGGTGTAACTTCAAGAGACAAGAAGAGAGCAGAGTGCATTAGGGAACAAACGGTGGTTATGGATATCATAGCTGAAATCAAGAAAAAGAAATGGACAGTGGCCGGGCAAGTAGCGCGTAGACAGGATAACCGCTGGTCGTTAAGTGTAACCAACTTGATTCCCCGAGAAGGCAAGCGGGTTAGGGGGTGACAGAAGGTTAGGTGGGCAGATGAGATTAAGAAGTTTGTGGGTATAAATTGGCAGCAGCAAGCACAGGACCGGGTGAACTGGCGGAACATGGGAGAGGCCTTTGTTTTGCAGTGCACGTAGTCAGGCTGATGATGATATATGTGTGTGTGTGTGTCACGTGGTCGTGACGTGATGAACTGGAGCAGAGTGCAAGTGAAATAATAGGCTGTTTATTTTGGCGAACCTGTGCCTAGTAAACAGAAAGTCGAATTACAGTATACAGTAGTAGTCTTGCACTGATACCGGCGAACGGAGCATCGGCCGTCGATCGAATGACAAGCGGCGAAGCGTGTCGGCATTTATTACCGTGCCATCAAATATTCTAGCGTAATCGCTATAGCGGCGGTGTAGGTTCAAGAATAATCTGAAATGTTCACGAAGTGGGCTTCATTTTAACAAAACTATCTACTACAGCCTCGAAGCTTCTCGAACATCGTAGGCACTGTTTGCGCTGAACATAGTGTAACGGGGTGATAACAAAACTTGAGGAAAGAACATCGCAATTGTCCCCCTCTGAAAAAGACATCATCCCGATGCTTTAACAAAAGACGAAGGCACAAAAATAAAGACAATAAGCAATAAGTACAAGCGATAAAGCATAGCAACAACAATAAAGCAGTTTTCAGGTTCGCGCATAAAATGGCTTGAGGCGCACAACATGGACGACTTCTGGTCGAGCACGGCGCCATTGCAGGATCTAATAACGTTGGTTGAGGGTTCGTAATGCCGTCGGTAACAGCATCGTAGTCTAGTGAGCCGAGACGTCTAACTACAATGCACGGTCAGAAGCACCGTCGCAAAAGTTTTTCAGTGAGCCCACGTAGGCGTATTGGCGTCTATACCCAGAGACGGTCCCCTGGCTGGTTCTCCACGAAGTTCGTCGAAGATTGTAATGGCGCCTGTGGATCGCCTGCTTACTCTTGATGTGCAAGTAAGTGAGTTAACGAGCTTTTTCAACGTGCTGAAGGTAGGCGGTGGCGTCGAGGTTCTCTTCGTCAGCGACCTTCGGAAGCAAAGCGTCGAGCGTCGTTGCCGGGCTCCTTCAATAGACGAACTTGTACGGCGTGATCTGCGTCGTTTCTTGAAGGGCTGTATTGTACACGAAGGTCCCGTAAGGAAGGATTTTATCCCACGTCCTGCGCTAGATGTCGACGTACATGGCCAACATATCAGCGATGGTCTTATTAAGATGTTCAGTCAGGTCGTTGGTCGGTGGATGGTAGGAAGTGGTCCGGTGGTGACTTGTCTGGCTGTACCTCTGGATCGCGCCTGAGTCAGGTTCACCGTAAAGACCATACCTCTATCAGTAATGAGGACCTGTGGAGCCCTGTGACGCAGAATGATATTCTCGATGAAGAACCTTACCATCTCGAAGGCACTGCCTTCGGGCAGGGCCTTTGTGTCGGCGTAGCTTGTGAGGTAGTCAGTTGCTACGAAGATCCATTTGTTCCCGGAATTAGGCGTCGGGAACGGCCCCAGTGTGTCCATGCCGATTGGATGAAACGGTCTGCGAGGTGGCTGGATGGACTGGAGAAGTCTGACTGGCGTAGGCGGCGGTGTCTTTCGTCGCTGACTGTCGCGACAGGTCCGGACATAACGATTGACGTCGATGACAAGTCATGGCCAGTAGTACTTTTCTTGTACTCTTGCGAGCGTATGGGAAACACCGAGGTGTTCAGCCGTCAGGTTGTCGTGTAGAGCTTCAAGTACTTCTGGTCTCACTGCTGAAGGACCCACGAGAAGCGGTCGTCTTGAAGGGGCAAGAAATTCTTCTTTAAGAAAACTCCGTTTTGCAAGAAGAACGGCTCAAGTCCTCTCTTAAAAACATTCCGAACAGTCGTGCTGTTACCCTCAAGATATGTTACCCTCAAGAACAGTCGTGCTGTTACCCTCAAGAACAGTCGTGCTGTTACCCTCAAGGCTTCTGAGTTGCGGGTCAGCTTTCTGTTGCTCGGCCAAGTCGTCGGCAACTATCGTTCTCAAGAAGCTGTCCTCATCCACGCCCTCAGGCAGTGGTGGTTTGACGGGGGCGTGAAACAAGCAGTTGGCGCCAGATTGTTTTCTTCCAGACTTGTAAATGATGGTCACGCCGAGTTCTTCAAGTTAGAGGCTCCACGATGCGAGGTGGCCCGAAGGGTCTTTGAAGTCAGGTAGTCAACACAAGGCATGGTGGTGGCTCACAACTTTCAAAGGCCTGCCATGGAGGTAGGGGCAAAACTTTGACGCTGCTCTGATGATGGCAACGCACTACTTTTCTGTTATGGAATAGTTGGCTTCGGCCTTGGATAGCGACCGGCTAGCATAGATGATAACCCTTCCCACGCCATCACTCTTTTGCACAAGGACGGTGCCAAGTCCTACGCTGCTTGCGTCACTGGGTACTTCTGTTTCGGCGTATTCGTCGAAATTCGAAAATATTGGTGGTGTCCGGAGCCGTCGTTTAAGTTACTGAAATGCTTCCTCTTGTGCCGCTTCCCACCTGAATTCAACGTTGTTTTTTGTGAGGTGAGTTAGCGGCTCGGTGATCTGTCAAAAACTTTTGACGAAAGGCCTGTATAAAGCGTACAATCCGAGGAATCGGCGTACAGCCTGCTTGTCAGTGGGCTACGGGAAATGAGCGACGGCGGCTGTTTTTCGCGGGTTGGGATGGACTCCAGACTTGCTAGTGACGTGTCCCTGGAACAACAGCTCCTCGTATGCGAAGTGGCACTTTTGTGGCTTCAGGGTTAGTCCAGATGTGTTCATAGCTTGAAGTACCACTTCAGGGCACCGGAGATGCTCGTCGAAGCTGGGAGAAAGCACGACGTCATTTAAGTACTCGAGGCAAATCTGCCATTTCAGCCCAGCCAGCATGGCGCTCATAACGCGCTGAAACATCGCAGGCGCCGAGCAAAGACCAAATGGCATGACCTTAAACTCGAAGATGCCGTTTGGTGTGATAAAGGCCACCTTCTCTCGATCTCTCTCGTCAACCTCAATTTGCCCATAGCTCGTTGTGAGGTCCATCGAAGAAAAGTACCTCGCGTTGTGTAGTCGGTCCAGGGCGTCGTCTGTATGTGGAAGAAGGTGCACGTCTTTCTTTGTGATTTTGTTCTGGTGGCGGGTAACCGACGCAAAAACGTAGGGTCCCGCCCTTCTTCGTCACTAATACCACGGGTGACGCCCATGGACTCTTGGACGGCTGAATTATGTCGTCACGTAGAATTTCGTTGACTAGTTTTTTCGCGGCGTGGCGTTCGCGCGTCAAGACTCGGTACGATCTTTGTAGAACTGGTCGGGCACTTTCTTTTGTTATGATGCGAGTTTTCGTGACTGGGGTTTGTCGAATTCGCGATAACGATGAGAAGCAGTCCTTGAATTGCAAGAGAAGGAACTTGAGCTAGTCTTCCTTGTACTTAGAAGGGCTCAGGTTGACATCGAAATCTGGTTCAGGACCTCAGTTGGTCGAAGCAGCATCGGCAGCATCGAAGAGGGAGAATGAATTGCTGACTTCCACGAATTCATCAATGTAAGCCACCGTTTAGCAAGGTCGATGTGCCTGTATTCGTGACTGAATTTTTTCAGTACCATCTTTGCTTTGCCGCCACGCAGCTTAGATATGCCTCTTGCGACGCAAATCTGTCTGTTCAGAAGAAAGTGCTGATTGCCCTCGACGATGCCTTGAAGGTTTTCGTTTTTTTTTTCGGTGCCAACGAAAATGACGGCGCTGGAGAAAGGTGGCACAGTGACCTGCTCTTCTAGCACATTCAATGCGTGATTCTTTGGCGTTGTAGGGATCGGCAGCGTCTTTTCTGAGGTTATAGTGATTAACTCAGACCTCAGGTCAATGACAGCACCGTGTTGACTTAGAAAGTCCATTCGAAGTATCACATTCCTGGAGTGATTGTGTAAGATTACGAAGCTTGCAGGATAAGTCTGGTTATTGATGGGGACTCTAGCTGTGCAGACTCCAGTCAGCGTTGTTAAGTGACCTCCAGCACTAGATATTTCCGGACCTCAACATGCAGTTCCCACTTTTTTCAACTTCACCGCGAAAGACCCAATGACGATGGAATAGTCAGCTCTAGTATCGACGAGAGCAGTGACAAGGTGACCGTCAATTATTACGTCGAGGCCGCTGGTTCGTTGTCATGCGTTGTGGTGTGGTCGGTGCGTCGATCACAATTACGTCTATTTGCTCTGCTGCTTAAACGTTGCGTCGTGACATCTTCAGGCTGCGACAGGTTAACGTCAAAATCCTTTTTGTCTTTCGGTGGGTGCTTTCTATTTCGTGGTGGCGGTGTCATCGTCGGCTACGGAGGATCATCTGTAGTTCGCCGTACAGCAACCGCACCTTCATCGGTTGATGCCCTTAAATTTCAGGGTAAGGGCTCGGAGATCGGCTCAGAACAAGGCCGGTGTACTGCCCGCGGTGCGATGAGGCGTAGTGGCCTGGCGACGGCGAACAATGGGGTCGTCGGGGTGTCGACTGCGCCCCCGTGAGATAGTCGGCGATGTCATACGGTCGTTCACCGTGTTGTGGACACCACGCGTTGATGTTCAAGCCCCGTAGACCCATGTGTCTGTACTGGCAACGGCGGTAGGTGTGCCCGGCCTCGCCGCAGTGATAGCAGAGCGGGGGGTGGTCGGGCGCGCGCCAAACGTCAGGTTTCCTCGGCGCACTGCGATGGTCCGCTGGCGAATGGTAGGACGTCGTTGGTAGTGGTGGCGATCGTGGCGTCTGGCGACGGAAGTCAGGCGGAGCGGCGCACTGGCCTGCGCGTGGAGGAGCTGCATGGCAGCGGGCTGCAATAGCATAGCTCATGACTTGCAGCTGCGGATTTTGAAGCTGAGGAACGCCCAGCGATTGCTGGTTCTCCTGGCGTACGACGTCCGCGATGGAGTCCACGTGGAGCTGCGGTGAAGGAAGCAATTTTCACAGCTCTTCTTGCACGATCACTCGGATCGTCTCACGCAAGTTGGTGGTTCTTAGCGCTTGGATGATGGCGTAGCTTATAGACGGGAAGCTACGGTTGTATTTTCGCGTGCACATCTCGAGCGTCTTCTCTATCGTAAATGCTTCTGAAATGAATTTGGCGAGTGTCTTTGGCGGCTCCTGATCATCCAGGTGAAGAGTTCTTGCTTGACTCCTCACATGAGCAGATGGACCTTCTCCTAGGGCATGTCACAGTCAGCGTGGCGGAAAAGTTTAATCATATCTTCCGTGAATAGCGCCACGTTTTCATTTTGCATCTGCATGCGGGTTTCGAGGAGGGCTGGAGCCTTCTCCTTGCTGACCACACTTTCGAAAGTGGTGAGGAACCTGCCGTGAAAGACGTCTCACGTTGTATGGCTTCGCTCTTGATTATCGAACCAGGTTCGAGCAGCATCTTCTACAGCGAAATACACATGCCGGAGCTTGCCACCGCCTGTCCAGTTATAAAAGACGACACCGTGGTCGAACCTTGCGATCCAGATTTCCGGGTTTACCAGTGGCGAACCGCGGAAAGTAAGCGGCTCTTTGGGTTGCCAGAGCAGGAGTGGTACAGGTGGAGCAGACGCTGTCATGGTTGGCGTGGTCGACATCAACGTCTGGGTTTTCTGAGTCTTGTCCAGTGAAAGCCCGTACTCCTGTGGCAGACTTTTTTGCCTACGGCTAATTCGCTGCTCGTTGCTGGCGTCTGTGTCTTCTTCGCGGTGTGGGCTGGGTTCACAACTTCACTGGGGCGTTAGGTACATGGATGGAACAACACCTCCACCAGATGTCATGGGGTCGGGACATGGACGAATGGAGTACACTGCGAGTCGAATAACAAACTCTTTATTTGGGCGAACCTGTCCCCAGTAAACAGAACGTTTGATTACAGTGGCAGTCTTGCACTGATGGTGGCGAAGGGAGCATCGGCCGTCGATCAACTCACAAGCAGCGAAACGTGTCGGCATTTGCGCCCTTGCCATCGAATATTCTAGCGTTATGGCTAGTGGCGAAGTGGGATCCTTATAACCTAAAATATTCGCAAATCTGGCGTGATCTTAACAAAACGATCTACTACAGCCTCGACGATATACTGCTACATAATAGTCGTGGTTTTTTCTGAACGTAGCGTAACAGGCCGATAACAAAACTTGAGGAAAAGAACATGGCAATATGAACAAGTACCGCCATCTACGGCCGGTTCAAGAAGCGACGAGAGATGGCTTCTTACCCATGCTAATCTTCTCTGTATCGTTCCAATTTTAGTGCATGTACTTTGGAAGTACGATGGCTTCTTACCATCTTACTTACAGGACGCTCAGCCCCCGCCCTAAAGAACTTCGTCCCTAAAAAACTTACGGATGATCTGCCCGAAGACAAATCTATTGGGATGCGAAGCGGCAGTGGTACGCACGACGTTAGCCCGGTTGAAGCGGCCGTCGACGCGTGTGCTGGAAGAACGGTTTGAAGCAAAACTCGGTGTAGCGCTTATTCGAGCAAACGTTTGTTTGAAGCCCAAAGAAATGCGAAGTGGGTTGGGTTTTGTGAAGTTTGATCGCAAGTAAACGAGCTGAAAGAATGTTTCCACTCGGCGTGCGGTAGATCATTGTGGCCGGTGGAGAGTGTGAAGTGAGTGGGAAGTGTGTTGCGAGCGGGCGGAGGTGGTGGTGGTGGTAGTGGTTAGAAAAGAAGAAAGGCACCTAATTTCTGCAAAGGGCGGGCGGAGGAGCGGGCAGCTACGGGCGCTGCGGCGAGCGAGCTGCGGGTGAGGGAGAGAACGATGTCAGCGCGCACCTGCGAGAAAAGCGTGTGAAGGGAGCGTACGTCAACGCACAGAGGCGGCATGGTTTACTTGACCCTGCTACAACACCTGCGCAGAGGGGAACGCGTTTCGGCGCGTTCGTACAGACGCACGTACGTACAGCGTTACACAGATGAGCCAAAAGAGCTGCTTCGCAAGAAATAGCGGCGGAGCCTCAAGCTTCGCCTTTAGAGAGGCCCTCCTACACTATTCCACCCCCATGATTAATTTGTGGGTTATTTGGAGTGAAGTACAGATAGACTAAAGCAGCAAAAAATGGCAGTGATAACGGCACAAAGTCTATTTTATTTGACTTAAAAAATTCAAAATACAAGATGAAAATTCTGACCCTCAACTCGATTTTCGCGGGGTCACTAGACCACATTTCACTCGCCTATGACGTCGGAAGGCTGCCCCAATGAAATAAGGTGGAAGCACCTGCGTAGGGGAAGCTCACACCCCATTGTTGCTTTTGTTTTTTTTTTCTCAAAATAGTGTTGACCTTGTGCCTGGCGCGTGGCTTGCCAGAACTACAGTCCCTAGAATTTACTGGCAGACAAGAGCTCTCGCCGAGTTGTGCTCAATTCTCGGACTGCTGTGACCGTGTCCATCTTTCCTATCTTCTCCTTACTTCCGCATGTGGCTGTCCCTGCGCCTCGCTCTCTCCTTCAGCTTTCACTGTCTCTGTACCCTTCAATCCTATCTTTTTGTTCCTTCCTTACTTTCTCCCTCAGCAGCTACACTTGAGGTGTCTTCCCCCAGTTACGGGGCTAACTTTTATCTGCTTTTCATTTAAGAATCGCTTGTCCAGAACGGGAGCGGGAGCTACTGTGTCGAAACAAGGTATATTGTCCAGTTTTTTTAACATTCTGTGTCTTTCTCTCCGTTTATTTTAGAAAGGAACTTGTGCAATTAGCACAGTGACGCACTGTTGACCCTTCGCGCATTGTTCGGTGAGCTGCCCGACAAACTACATTGCTGCACTGCACCCCTTCAACAGCGCACGTCCGAAAGAGACAGCTCCCAAACTCCCCAAAGCAAGAAGAAGGAAAAGAGAGAGAGAGGTCTTTCGTATGAACATCCAACCCGGGAGAGCCAGAAATCCAGAGGCGAAATGGCGGCCAGCGTCTCTGTCGTGATTTCAAGTAGGAGTGATTTTTCTTGTTGTGGCAGCATCTGTTCAGAGTTCGATGAAAAAGCACAGGAATGAAAAATAGAACGGATTAGTAACCTCAGTTTGATCCTACATCAGGATCATTTCTAACGTTACATTTATCTAATTATCTGAAGGCAACCTTCCTGCGTCATCTCCGCCTGCGAAGTTCTGACGAGCGCCCCAGTGTGGTGTCTCGGTCGACAGTGGTGTAGTGACTTTATTCCGTGAATAAAATGTTCAATCCTATGATATCCACGCTTAGACGAATGCTAAAATTGCCTCCAGCTATCAGACTATGCAAAACACATATATAAAAAAATTGGCTCTATATCCGCATGTTACACTGCAAATGTCGTCGAACGACGATAGTCTTGCGTCTGGAGAGAGTGAACAAAATGTTTATTTGATGTTCCGCGCAAGAAAATTGGTGAATGGTATTCTGGAGGCGCTGCGTTAGAGTGCCTCGAGCGTGCAGCGCAGGCGAACAAGTGTATCAAGTCACGTTAAACGAGAGACATGAGCGATATCTGACGGTTATCTTGGAAAACAAAGCACGCAGTGTGCGCACCCGTCTCGGAGATGATAAGGTATAGAACGCAAGGAGACGGATAGGTGGCACCACCGTGCCGTCTTAGCAAAGTGTTGGTAACACTTGCCTTTTCTTGCTACCAATGCATTGTCAGCGCAGCGTGATAAACGCTACGATCCTTAGAATTACTCATGTATGCCTTTTATAGTAAAAAGGAACACATACAGATTATTGACGTGTAAATGCTGCCTCAGATATGCGCAGTAATTGTTATTTAATTGACAGTCGCACAAGTATGAACGCTGAATCTTGAGCAATATTGTTGGGCGCTGCGGATGGCGTCATCGGGTTGGGGTATCGTTTGGTGTCATTTAGAGTATCGTTAGAGGTGGATAAACAGACAAATTTGCAGAAAGACAGACTAAAATATTTTGTCGAAGGTCATCAAAAAAGACAATCGTCTTTGCAAACAGGGGCTTCAGTAGTGTTGGAGGGCCCCTTTAAGAGTGGAATGAGACAGCTATGTACGGTCCCTAGTGCGCACTTCGAACTACAGTGTCTAGAAATATACTGCCTAGTGTGATGAGCGCGGGCTAGGAGATGGCCGCGCTGCTGATGACTAACGGCAGTGCCCGCATGGTTCGCTGCTGTGCAAGTGGGTGCATTTGCGTTCAATCCTTGCGCTCCGCAAGCGCTGCGAAGCCTGCAGCAGGCCGAGCCGCGTGAGGCCCACTATTATTTTTCTGGCTTTTTGGAGTGTTTTTTATAGGGGCGAAGCTCCTTATGGCATGGCTTGTGCGTCCCTAGTAGTACGTAACCTCTAGTGGCACATACCCGAAATAGCGGTCTTTATGATTTTGACCTCCAAGGTGGTTCCGGTGAGAGATATCTACTGTGCGTTGTTGAACAATAAAAGATAGTGCTCAATGCACTTGTTAATGGCTGCTAAGGGGGAATAAGAGACAGGAGCATTCGGCCTTTAGGTAACGCGCACGCTGCGATCCCCATTAGCAGCTATTGGCATGTACATTGAGCACGATCTGACAAGAAAAGGTTGCTACGTTATACTCGCTGGGTGTAACCTCCTTGGTTTTAGAAAGGTTTAGCGAGCGTTGGGCCGCATAGCCATGAATACAGTGAACTAGTATATACCATGAACTCGAGGTGGTTAAAGGTGGGAAGTAAACCCGAAGCGCAAGCCATAAGAAAGTGTGCATATGCCACCTCCCGTTTAGTCCTTGAAATGTCTGCTGGATCGCGGTGCTTCCATATGGAGAATATACGATGAAAAGATGCGAGATGGTGGTACTTGGAGTGCTGAAAAGATGGACGAACGGACACACAGACAGATGCATGGATGGACGCATGAACGGACGCAGGCGCGAATGCATGGACGAACGCAGGGACGGACGCACGAACAGACGCACACACGGACGGGTGGATGAACGCATGGACGGTTACACAGACGTACGCAGGAATGGACGGAAGCAAGAACGAATGAACGGACTAATGCTTCGCCCCACTCCCCATCATTCACTCCGTGAATATGCTGCCATTTTTTTACATAATGCTTCATTGTACAAGAATCACTCGATTGCTTTCACAGTATTGGCGCTTTGCAATACCAAATGAAGACCATTTCGTGGCATACATTTCACCATCCGCTACTCCCCGCAAAAAAAGGACGCAGATCCCACGTAACTTGGAAATCAGTGCTATGCAAGGTGACCTTGTTGTACTTTTTAATAAGTGAAACTATATGAAGTGGCGCTAAAGATATGCAAGAAATTGGACAGTCAACACTGGAACCAGCATTGGCGTTTCACGAACATTTGGCCTTTTGCGAAGTATTTCGAAGACCCGAATTTAAGGGGGTGATCGTGAGGACACCCAGACGTAGGTGATTCGATAGATAAATAGATAGATAGATATATAGATAGATAGATAGATAGACAGACAGACAGACAGACAGACAGACAGACACACAGATGGACGGACGGACGGACGGACGGACAGATAGACGGAAAGACAGACGGACGGACGGATGGACGGACGGACAGACAGACGGATGGACAGAACGACAGATGGACGGATAGACGGACAGCCATACAGACTCACGGACGGACAGACGGATGAACAGACCGACAGACGGACGGAAAGGCAGACAGACAGACGGATGAACGCACGGATAGACAGACGGACAGATGGACGGAGGGACAGATGGAGGGACGGACAGATGGACAGACAGATAGACAGACAGATAGACAGACGAACAGACAGATGGACAGACGAACGGACAGATGGACGCACGGACAGACGGACAGACAGACGGATGGACAGACAGACAGACAGACAGACAGACAGACAGACAGACAGACAGACAGACAGACAGACAGACGGACGGACAGATGGACGGATGGACGGGCGGACGGACAGGCAGACAGATGGGCAGATGGATGGATGGACAGACAGACGGATAGACAGATGGACAGATGGACGGGCGGACAAATAGATAGATAGATAGATAGATAGATAGATAGATAGATGGATAGATAGATACATAGATAGATAGGTGCTCACAGTGGTTGCATTATGCAAAGAAATTAATTTTAAAAGCCATTGACAGTATAACCACTAGAGTTATTTTTTAAAATGTGCTTTGTTCTTGAGAGCAAGAATTATCACAGAAGTCCCGTAAACCTTTACCTCTTAGCCTGCATTCCATTAGGATTGGAGTTGAAACAAAGAATGATAACACGCCACTGAATAATCTGACACTCGCTGCATATCATACTTAAAACGTTGTTGGACAGGGAGTCCGACGTTGACATGGGAGCAAAACTGTGTAAATGAAATCCGAAAGGGTATTTTTTTTATTTTTGAGATAAATAATAATATTTGAAATTTTGCTTAAACGGCGATTTCATCCCCGACACCGCTCACCCTAATCCGAAAAGGTAGTTCGGTGGACTCACTCTCAGAATGCTTTTCTCACACGACAGCCTTCGCATTCCGCCTTCTGTCTGCCCTCTTGATTCTACTTTTTCATTCAGGAAACCGTGCTGGATCCGTTAGTGCGGGGAACAAGACACCTTTTCCTTGTTCGAACGATAACTTCTTTGACACAGTGGCGCAATACACGTCCTCTCTTTGGATTGCCGCTTAGCTTTTAACATCTCAGGGTGTTGCAGTGTACAGATTGCACCGTCGAACTTCACAGTAAATCAGATGGCAGCTGTCACACACTGATTTTAAACGTGGCGAGGATCCGGCAGCAACAGGACGAGGGGAATTTCGCGTGTTCAGGCACCCTCTCGACACGCAGCGCCGGTTGTGGCATCTGAGTGCAGTCATCACATGCGCGACCACCCACTCTGGCACGGAATGCGCGCGCTCATCACACTAGGCAGTATATTTCTAGACGCTGTACTTCGAACACTCAGTGCATGCAATCTTTTCAAACTTGCTATGCACCCACTTTGTGGCCTTAAAAGAGTAAACGCTGTAACGTGTGTGCCTTTTGTAGTGGATGAGCTGATATAAATGATGGAGACATTAGGATAATCATATATTCTAACACCCAATGGTTATATATACGCCTGTACTATACATTAATACTGCAATATTTCATATTGTATGGCCAAGCATGTATAAAGGACGCGTGTGTTTGTAAAGCATGGAAGTTACTCCCTCTGCATGCCCCAACAGAGAAGGTTATTTTCGCTGTATTCATAGGCAGACGCGCGGCTGTGTGCTAGAACACCCGCGTCTACGCTAGCGACCCGGGTTAGATTCACACAAGGACCCGAAAATTCGTATTATTTTTTATTTGCATATTTCTCGATTTCTGGTCATGCACACGATGATTTTCCGGTCACAACTAAGGACGCTGACGGCGAATTTTTCTGCAACGATCTGTTTAGTGCTATCACGTTAATACTCCGATAAGAATGGTCGCTATAAAGGACAATAATTTTACAGCCACCTGTGAGTATACTTTGTTTACATTGCATGTGATTGTGTTTTAGTGCGAGGAGTGTCCTTAGCTCATGTTGTTTAGGTGGCACATCGTATGATGGCGCCAGGTGTCAATACTTTTGAATATCAGAATGAGTGAGTCGTTAGAAAGCTTGCTGAATACAAGTCGCTCACAGATAATTGAACATGGATATCTGGAAAAGCATACAGGATGTAAGCTGTTGCGTGTGTTTGCATGTTTACTTACGAACGCGTAGTGAGTATTGCGCAAAAGAAAAAAAAAGCGCACATTGGGGCGTACTGGGTACTTCACAAAATCGCCCGCAGTAGACATCATTGAATAGTTTCAAACGGTCAATGTAACTCGCGCACGCGTTCCTTCTTTTTTAGCGAGGTTTAGGTTCCCCTCGAGAAGCGAAAAAAAAAAAAGACAAGCGTTGGCGGGAGAGTGTTTATTAGTAGAAATTTATCTAGCCCATTTGATCTCGGTCAAGTATGTTTGCGTGTAATCTTTAATTGACAGTCAGCGTTTTCATTCTCTACGCTAGTTAGATTTTATAAAGTCTGTGGCTACTGTTTACAATAAACTGTTAACATGTTGCTTGTATTTATCGCTGTTCAGCTGTTTTATTGTGTAACCGGCCAGAACCCCCTCTAAACGGCTTTTAGAATTAAGAAAGAAGAAGACGAAGCTTTTCTTGGCGTGACGTCCTCCTACTCGCTCCGTAGAAATGGAATCAGGTACATATATTTTCTTTTTTCAGGTTAAAGAATCCAACAGTTGTGCATGCTTCCCTGTGTGCTGCTTGGGTTCGTTATTGGTAACTTCCTCCCCGTAAATGTAATTGTATTATCTGTACTGTACCCGCTACGCGTTCATTACCCAACCTCTATATTACCCTAATTTATTTACTGCTAACGGGTGAAATAGTCGACGAGTTCAAAACAAGAGGCCCACTGAAGTCTAGTTAGGAGGTGTTTTCACAGAATAAAGGCAAGGTTTCTCCGAAGACTTCATGCGTTGAAGCGGTGTTGTAGATGACAGGAACATGACGTGTTCACATTGTACTGCGAAACTATGTTGCGGCTAAAATAGTATGTTTAACTGGCCCACGTTGAAAAGTCCACCGAAAACGTGAAAAAAATTAGGTGAAAAAGCGATACTCAAGGAGCTTGGGGTTTTAGAATTTTTTCTCTGATTGCGACGTACATCGCTGCAGACTTGAACGTATCGCATTTAGATCATGGTTGGCTTATTCCCGGTTTGTCTATTTGAAATGCTAGCGTCTCATTGATTCGAAAAAAAAAAATGCCATTCCTTATCCGTCCTCAAACTTACACCTAATATGCTATCTCATACTTAGTAAGATCATTCGAACATGATACCACTGATACAGGTGCTAAATGCATAATATATTGTTCTGTAGAACGTGAGAGATTTCAAAGTCTGTGACTCTGCCGATCGCGCCCACGAGAGTGGGCAACAAAAGTGGGTATGTAGAGACACGTTCCCAGACCTCACTTTCACCTTCAACCTCAAACACGCATCCTTGAAAAACCTGGCGAAAGTCTGGGGAGTGACCATTACATTATAAGCGTCTCCATATCGACTTACAAACTGCACAGATTGATAGGCGGCGTGGCGATCACAGATTGGACTGAGTTCAGAAAACGAGATCCTCCAACCAACTCCGTACCGGACTCAATAGGGCCATGGTTGGAGTACATAATGTCCCTGCACGCAATCACTACGAAGAAAATAGCCAGAACCATAGAGACGCCAGCAGTAGACAGCCGTCTGCTACACCTATGAGAGAGCAGGCGAAGCCTACTAAAGCGTTAGAAACGCCAATGCCTGAATAGGACACTACTGCGTAGGATCGCTGCTCTTGCAGAGGGAGCAAACTACTATGCAAGCGAATTGGCTACCGAGGGATGGGTCAAGTTCAGCCATTCGCTTCAGAACACACTGAGCACCGCGAAAACTTGGTCTATCCTAAAAAAATGGCAGCATATCCACGGAGTGAATGATGGAGAGTGGGGCGAAAAATTCGTCCGTCCATTCGTTCTTGCTTCCGTCCGTCCATGCGTCGGTCAGTGTGACCGTCCATGCGTCCATCAGCCCGTCCGTGCGTGCGTCTGTTCGTGCATCCGTTCCTGCGTTCGTCCATGCAGCCGCCCCTGCGTCCATCCAGGCATCTGTCTATGTGTCCCTTCGTCCATCTATTCAACACTCCAAGCACCACCATCTCGCATCTTTTCATCATATATTCCCCATATAGAAGCACCGCCATCCAGCGGACATTCGAAGGACTAAACGAGAGGTGGCACACGCACACTTTCTTACGGCTTGCGCTTCGGGTCCCCTTGCCACCTTTAACCACCTCGAGTTCATGGTATATACTAGTTCCCTGTATTCATGGCACTGCGGCCGAACGCTCGCTTAACCTTTCGAAAACCAAGGAGGTTACGCCCAGCGAGTATGACTTAGCAAACTTTTTCAGTCAGATAGTGCTCAATGTACATGCCAATGGCTGCTAATGGGAAATGAGAGGCGGAGAATTCGGTTTTTACTTTCTTACGGCTTGCGCTTCGTATCTACTTCCAATTTTAGGGGCGAAGCTCCTTATGGCGTGGCTTGTGCGTCCCTCGTAGTACGTAACCACCAGTGGCACATACCCGAAATAGGTATAACAATTGACCCCCAAGGTGGTGCCAGTGAGAGATTTTTTCTGTGCGTTGTTTAACAATAAAAACAGTGCTCAATGTACATGCCAATGGCTGTTAACGGGGAATGAGAGACAGGAGCATTCGGCTGTTAGTCAACGCGCACGCTGCGATCCTCATTAGCAGCCATTGGCATGTACATTGAGCACTATCAGACAAGAAAGGGTTGCTACATTATACTCGCTGGGTGTAACCTCCTTAGTTTTAGAAAGGTTTAGCGAGCGTTGAGCCGCAGGGCCATGAATACATTGAACTAGTATATACCATGAATGAATTAGCGGTGGTTAAAGGGGGAAAGCAGATACGAAGCGCAAGCCGTAAGAAATCAAAAGCTGAATCCTCCTGTCTCTCATTTCACATTAGCAGCCACTGGCATGTACATTGAGCACTATCTGACAGAAAATGTTACTACGTTATACTCGCTGGGCGTAACCTCCTTGGTTTTAGAAAGGTTTAGCGAGCATTGGGCCGCAGTGCCATGAATACAGTGAACTAGTATATACCATGAACTCAGGGTGGTTGAAGGTGGGAAGTAGACCCGAAGCGCAAGCGGTAAGAAAGTGTGCGTGTGCCACCTCTCGTTTAGTCCTTGGAATGTCCACTGAATGGCGGTGCTTCTATATGGGGAATATATTGCCGCATTCAACCTGCAGAGGAGAGCTCGCACAGCCAGAGAGGAAGACGAAGATCTTGCCTGGTCCTCTTTACGAGCGCCTTTCATTTTTAATTAAAGTGAGCTCTTCTATATCGAACTCCTGCTGTGTCTGCGTCGTGACCCTGGTGGAGGAGCTGGGTACATGTCCAGGACACCTTCCAACAGCCCGGGATCTACTCCACAAAGACTTCGGATCTGCTCGTCGAAACACCCGTTCACCGCACCAGCCACCGCCTGTTACGCCTGAGCCCAGAGTTCGGTCCTTGGACGGAAAACATGACCGCGCCGGGAAGCAGTTGCCCCACCATGACGAGCCCAAGCACGACACAGGTGACTGTTTTTACCCCTAAAACTCGTGTGGACTTCCATAGCAACGCATATGAGGACGCAGATGACTGGCTTGAGGAGTTCGAGTGCACAGCCAACGTTAACTGGTGGAACGCCGCACAGAAGTTGGGATACGTGTATTTCCCTCTTCAAGACGGGGCTCGCACGTGGTTCACGAATCGCGTGTGGTCAACGTGGGACGAGTTCCGGCGGAAGTTCCTGGACACCTTCGCAAACACCGAAAGGCGGGAGCATGCACAACGACTCCTTGAATCACGGATTCAAAAGCCCAACGAGACTGTTGCTATGTTTGTTGAGGACATCGCTCGTCTCTTTCATCGAGCCGATCCCGATATGTGCGAGAACAGAAAGATCAGCCACCTCATGCATGGTGTTAAAGAGCAGCTGTTTGCTGGTCTCGTACGGAACCCACCTTCAAGTGTCGACGAATTTTCGAAAGAGGCGACTACCATAGAACGCGCACTACAGCTACGGTACCGCCAGTACGACTGTCCAAACAACAGCGGACAAATCAGCGCAACCGCCGTGACCACTGTGACTCCTGACGAGCGTTCTTTGCGTGACCTGATACGCGAAATTGTGCAAGAAGAGGAAGCTCGCCGCTACACCGAATGACTGCGCGATTGCGTCGGTCACAGAAGTTGTTCGCCAAGAAATAAGGCAAGCGCTTTCACTTCCCGAGCCGAAAACTGAAATAGTTAGGCCAACATATGCAGATATTCTCCGTCGACAGCCTAGATCTAACGTGCCGCCACCTCAACGGTACCACCAGCAACAGCCGCCGACAGTGCCTTGGTACTACAGGGAAACGTCGACGCCGATGCGACCCCCACTCCGCAAAACCGACATATGGCGTACCCCTGACTACAGGCCCCTGTGCTTCCATTGTGGGGAAGCAGGCCACATCGTGCGGTATTGTCCTCATCGCGTTGCCGGGTATCAAGGACTTCCGTTCACTACCCCTCGGCGCTATTTCAACGGAAGACGCAACGTTGAAACGAGCGCGACGATCCCGCGAGACGTTTCACCTGGGTTCCGGTCACGCTCGCCCTCCCCAGGTCATTTTCCCCGATCTAATAGGGGTAGCACCACGGACATGGTGAGAGAAAGGTCTCTCAGTCCACGCCGGGGAAACTAAAAGCAGCGACCATAGGGGGGAAGGTTTCGAATCGCCGAAGATTTGAAAATCCCCCATTACCGCCGCATGAAGTGCCGCACATTCCGAATGAACCTACGAAAGACGAGATTGTCACCGCCCACATTACACTTTCAATTGACGGTCACGACGTGATCGCACTGGTCGACACTGGTGCGGACTTTTCAATAATGAGTGCGAATCTGGCCGACCAGCTCAAGAAGGTAAAAATGGAATGGACGGGGCCGCAAATTAGAGGAGCTGGAGGCCAGCAGCTGACACCTACCGGAAAGTGCACCGCACGAATCAAGATCGGGGATTCATCATTCGTGGCAACCTTCGTTATTCTTTCAGAGTGTTGTAAACAGGCCATCTTGGGTATGGATTTCCTGCGGGAGTACGGTGCCTTTATATATATACCGGACGGTGTACTGACCTTCTCAGCGGACCATAGCGCAGCGCTGCAGCGCAAGCCCATGCGCATGATTGACGACGTGACCATGCCACCGTTGTCATGCCGCCTCGTCTCTGTCACGTGTAACATGCAGCATAGTAGAGAAGGTGTCGCGGAACAAATATCGACGTTTTTACTCTCTCGAGGAATCGCTATTGCCAGAAGTCTCGTCAGTGTAGTGTCTGGGCAAGCAGAGGTCCTGTTGACAAACTTCAGCAACGAGCGTCGACACATTGCAGAGGGTACCACAGTTGCACACTTCGAAGAAATTGTAGAATTCCTCGAGTGCTTCGCAGTACAACAGGTAGAGACGCCGGCCGCTTCAACACCACTGCCTGTCGACGTGAGCACAGATTTATCGCCAGCGCAGAGGCAGAGTCTTCTAGATATTCTCGGCCAGTTTGAAGATTGTTTTTCGTCGACCTCGAGGGTAAATCAAGCGCCACTGACAAAGCACCGAATTATAACGGAAGAGACGGCAAGACCAATTCGACAAAACCCATACCGCGTGGCACCGAAAGAACGCGAAGCAATCCAAGAACAAGTCCAGAAAATGCTTAATGATGACATCAATCAGCCGTCAAAAGCTCTTGGGCATCACCGGTAGTGCTAGTTAAGAAGAAAGGCGCAGCTTACGCTTCTGTGTGGACTACCGCAAGCTGAACCGCGTGACAAAGAAAGACGTATACTCACTACCGCGTATTGATGATTCACTTGACAGGCTGAGGCATGCACGCTTCTTCTCGTCGATGGACCTGAAGAGCGGTTATTGGCAAATCGAGGTCGATGAGCGAGACAGAGGAAAGACTGCTTTTGTTACGCCTGACGGGCTTTACGAGTTTAAAGTCTTGCCCTTTGGATTGTGCTCAGCCCCAGCAACATTTCAGAGACTGATGGATAGCGTCCTATCAGGCCTTAAGTGGCAGACGTGTCTGGTATACCTCGACGACGTCATTGTTTTCTCACCAACATTCGAGGAACATCTAAGACGGCTGCTATTAGTATTTCGAGCAATACGGTCCGCTGGCTTATCGCTGAAACCCGAGATATGTCATTTCGGTTTCAAGGAAGTCCGATTCTTAGGATATATGGTGAGCCATGAAGGTGTTCGTCCGGACCCCGACAAGATCGACGCCGTCCGAAAATTTCCGTTGCTACCAGAAAAGAAGGCCGTAAGAAGTTTTCTTGGCCTTTGCGCCTACTACCGCAGCTTTATCGCCAATTTCTCGCACATAGCGTCGCCCTTAACACGCATAACGAGAGACGATGTTCCATTTTTATGGGGCGAAGAGGAACAAGCAGCATTTGACGCTCTACGACAGCACCTGCAGACACCCCCTGTGCTTGCTAACTTTGACGAGGACGCTCCAACCATGATCCACACTGATGCCAGCAACGTAGGTTTAGGCGCTGTACTCGTCCAGTGGCAAGACTCAGCCGAGAGAGTGATTGCATATGCAAGTAGGACGCTTTCCCGTGCCGAGTCCCATTATTCCACAACGGAAAAAGAATGTCTTTCTGTAGTATGGGCAGTTCTGAAGTTTCGCCCATACCTCTACGGCCGTCCCTTCCACGTATTCAGCGACCACCACTCTCTTTGCTGGCTGACCAACTTGAAGGACCCATCCGGTCGGCTAGCGCGCTGGAGCTTACGCCTACAAGAATTCGATATGACGGTCGTCTATAAGTCGGCACGACAGCACTCTGATGCTGATTGCTTATCCAGGTCACCTATAAAGCAAGATTATGTCTCAGAAGATGATGACATGGCATATTTAGGAGTGGTCGACACGGTCACCATTTCGTCTAAGCAGAAAGACAGTGAGTTGCTCCCTCTTGTTAATTTTCTTAACGGCCAGTCTACAAGCGTTCCCAAGATATTTGCAAGGAGCCTGCCATCATTCTGCTTGCACAGTGGTGTCCTGTACAAGAAGAACTTTGCCCCCAGCGGAAATTCCCACTCACTTGTCATCCCGACATCCACTCGCGATGAGATCCTGAGCGGTTGCCACGATGAGCCAACCTCCAGCCACCTCGGATACACGCGCACATTGGCCAGAATCCAACAAAAGTACTACTGGCCGAAGCTTCCAGGCACTGTAAAGCATTACGTCCGCACGTGCCTCGATTGTCAATGACGAAAACTGCCACCTTTAAAACCAGCCGGATTGTTGCAACCAGTTCAAGTGCCCACCATGCCTTTTGCACAAATCGCAATGGATCTCTTTGGACCATTTCCGACTTCGCATACTGGAAATAAGTGGGTAATTGTCGCTACGGACTATCTTACTCGCTACGCAGAAACAAAGGCTTTATCAAGTGGAACCGCAGTAGAAGCGGCACGATTTTTCATTGAAAATATTGTTCTGAGGCATGGTGCTCCTAGAATTATAACAGACAGAGGTACCGCTTACACGGCCATGCTCCTCAAGTCAGTGCTTGAGTTGAGTGAAACAGCACTTCGAAAAACTACCTCCTACTACCCACAAACCAACGGCTTAACCGAACGCCTCAACAAGACAATTGCTGATATGCTTAGTATGTACGTCGACGTGGATCATAAAAATTGGGACGACGTTCTACCATACGTGACGTTTGCCTATAATGCGGCGCAGCAGGAAACTACACGGAGCACGCCATTTAGTCTTCTTTATGGCCGTGAAGTGACGACAATGCTAGATGCCATGCTGCTGCACGACTGCGAGGATACAGGCACGGATGTTCAAGCCTTTACCCAACGAGCTGAAGAGGCACGGCCGCTAGCACGCGTGCGAATCGCCCGACAGCAGAGTTACGACGCACAACGTTATAACCTGCGACACCGATACGTCACTTATCAACCAGGTGAAAAAGTGTGGGTCTGGAGCCCTATTCGCCGACACGGCCTTTGTGAAAAGTTACTGAAGAAGTACTTTGGTCCCTACAATGTTATACGGCGCCTAAGTGACGTGAATTATGAAGTCACCTCTGACAGTTCCTCGCGAGCTCAAAAATCTGAAATCGTACACGTTGTGCGGATGAAGCCATATTGCAGTGAGCCAGTTGCGTAATACGTCAACTACATAGACCGCGTATTCTGCAGCCGAGCATCGGGTCGATGCTCTTCCTGGAGGGAGGCAAATGCCGCATTCAACCTGCAGAGGAGAGCTCGCACAGCCAGAGAGCAAGACGAAGCTCTTGCCCTCTTTACGAGCGCCTTTCATTTTTAATCAAAGTGAGCTCTTCTATATGGAACTCCTGCTGTGTCTGCGTCGTGACAATATAATAAAAAGATGCGAGATGGTGGGACTTGGAGTGTTGAATAGATGGACGAACGGACACACAGACAGATGCATGGATGGATGCATGAACGGACGCAGGGGCGGATGCATGAACGAACGCAGGGATGGGCGCACGAACAGACGCATGGACGGTCACACAGATGGACGCATGGAAAGGACGCATGCTTCGCCCGACTCTCCATCATTCACTCCGTGGATATGCTGCCATTTCTTTAACCACCTCGAGTTCATTCATGGTATATACAAGTTCATTGTATTCATGGCGCTGCGGCTCAACGCTCGCTGAACCTTTCTAAAGCTGTTCCCAAAGGTGGAGAGCATTTGCTGCTTGCTCGAGACTTAGGGGGCTTTTGACAATATTTCTATTGAAGCTATGCTCTCAGAGCTAAATATAATTAGTTACGGGGAAAAGATATATAATTATATAAAGAATTTTCTCACATTTCGAGTGCCAAACAAGGAAACGCCTCATGGAGCCATAATGCCTCCTCTGTTCTTTAACTTCGCCATGCATCGGCTCGCTCGGGACTTGGACTTTGTACTGCAGCTAGGTTATACCCTCTACTTGGACTACATTACTCTGTGGACTGCACGGGGGTCCCTGGCCTGCAAAGAGCAGACTCTGCAAGGGGTGGCACTGGCTGTAGAAAACTTTGCCAGATCCAGTGGTCTCAGCATATCCAAGGAGGTTACACCCAGCGAGTATAACGTAGCAACCCTTTCTTGTCAGATAGTGCTCAATGTACATGCCAATGGCTGCTAACGGTGATCGCAGCCTGCGCGTTAACTAAAAGCCGAATGCTCCTGTCTTTCATTCCCCATTAGCAGCCATCGACATGTACATTGAGCACTATTTTTTATTGTTCAACAACGCACAGAAGAAGTCTCTCACCGGCACCACCTTGGAGGTCAAAATGTTATACTTGTTACATACTACAGGGGACGAACGGGTGCCGCAATAGGAAGCTTTGCCCTTAAAATATTCTTGATCCAGACAAGTATAAATCCACAACAAGCAGGACACTGCAGAAAATCGCTGAAAAATTTCCGTGCACGGACGACGACCTCGTGAAAGCCCTCAAGGAAAGATATATTGACGATAGTCCGCCAAGTAATTAGGCTACTCACATGAGTTACAGTGGAGCTAGAATTGAGAAACTAAACGAGCCGATAGTAGAAGATGAGGGATTTGCGGCCGCCCAGGCAGCCAATAGAAACATAGCCCCCTGTGAAGACCAAATTACGAATGCGACGATAAGAAACCTTAGCGACTAAGCCATCGAAGGCCTGAAAAAACAATTCAATGAACACTATTGGCTCAAAGGGAAGGTCCCTGCAGAATGAAAAATTGCCAAAGTGATAAACATTCTGAAACCCGGAAAAAAGCCCTCCCTGCAGGCTCTCAGACCTAAATCACTTACGTCATGTATTGCGAATCTTTTTGAACGGATAGTTCACACCAGGTTTCGAAGTTTCAGAATTTTATAGAGGACAGGGAGCTGTTTCCGGCCACCATGCTGGGCTTCCGCACTGGTCTTTCAACACAGGACGCTTTCCATTTGGTACTAGAACAGGTCCTCAAAGGTGTTCCCAAAGGTGGAGAGCATTTGCTGCTTGCTCGAGACTTTGAGGGCTTTTGACAATATTTCTATTGAAGCTATACTCTCAGAGCTAAATATAATTAGTTACAGGGAAAAGATATATAATTATATATAGAATTTTCTCACATTTCGAGTGGCAAACAAGGAAACGCCTCATGGAGCCATAATGCCTCCTCTGTTCTTTAACTTCGCCATGCATCGGCTCTCTCGGGACTTGGACTGAGTACCGCAGCTAGGTTATACCCTCTACTTGGACTACATTACTCTGTGGACTGCACGCGGGTCCCTGGCCTGCAAAGAGCAGACTCTGCAAGGGGTGGCACTGGCTGTAGAAAACTTTGCCAGACCCAGTGGTCGCAGCTGCGCACCCGAAAATTGGAGGTGATCAGAATAGACAGCAAACGCTCCAAAAGTAGTGGAAGAATAGAAATCGAAATCGAAAAGCAGAAAATAAAGAAGTCACCGTCGCCCGGATCTTGGGTTTCTGGGTTCAAAGCAATGGTAGGGCAAATCACACTATCGGTCTTCTTAAATCGGCAACTAAACAAGTGGCTAGAATGATTCAGAGGATCACCTACCACGAAAATGGCATGAAGGAAAGTGTTACTGTCCATTTAGTGCAGGCGTTTGTAATGAACAAATTGACATACAGCTTGCCTCTCCACACGCTGAGCAAGAGCGAGGAACAGCAAGTAGATTCTACCATCAGAGGGGCTTACAAGGCAGCATTAGGCTTACCGATAAGCACTCAGACACACAAGCTTCTCGAGATCAGCCTGCATAACACGTACGCTGAACTGAAAGCAGCAATATTAATCTCTCAGCGCAACTGCCTAAGCCAGAGGAAGTTGGGAAGAAAGATACTGATGAGGGCGGGTATACCACCACAACCCCAAAACTTGGACGAGGAGCTGGTACACGTACCAAACCCAGTCCGACGGCATATTTCCATCGCCCCTATCCCCAGGAACATGACCAAGGAGCGGCATCACGAAAGGCGAGAGGAGCGTGTAAAATGGATAAGAAATTTAGTCAGAGGCAGTGAGAACGTGCTGCACGTTTACGCTTCCAGGTATAACTAGAAGCGCTGCGTCATCACATTGTAAGCAGCGACACGAGAAGCATGGCGTCCATCGCATCACTGT
Organism: Rhipicephalus microplus; assembly: GCF_043290135.1. NCBI lineage: Eukaryota > Metazoa > Arthropoda > Arachnida > Ixodida > Ixodidae > Rhipicephalus > Rhipicephalus microplus. The sequence goes on along the minus strand of NC_134704.1, from coordinate 142,017,133 downwards.
ACACTACATCGATCACGAAGGCCGAGTGTTTCACCATCGCATTGGCGATTAGAAGTCGAGAGCGCAACGACGGCCAGACGTACATCACCATACTCTCACATTCGCAAAAGGCATGCCGGCTATTCACGAAAGGCCGCCTCCCATTAAACATTTGCAAATTTTTAGGTGGCGAATTGAGCAACACTTATAGGTTGGTCTGGTGCCCGGAACAGGCAGGCCTAGAGGGTAACGAGAGGGTGGACGCTCTAGCTCGAGTGCCCACTAACCGAGCGGACCAGCAGCCTTTCTCGATGTCACCATTTTCGAGCACTACGCACGACGGCTTTCACGAGGAGGAGGAAAACAACCCGGCTCAGATGGTTCCGCGAGAGGTTCTTGCTCACCAGCGATGCACGCGGCAGAAATATGCCGCTTCCCACAAATCTCTTAAGGGGGAAGACGCCATAGGCGTCCGTAAAACTCAAAGGAAAGTTTATTCAACTTTATTACGACTACACAAAATACATCCAACTTTATATGGCCATGATTGTCCGTGGTTTCGTGACTCACCACCGACCCTTTACCATATCTCGTGGAGTTGTGCTAAACGGCCAAATGAACTCGATTGCTTACAGCGTATGTATAGAATGGAAGACTCTTTGAAGCAGTGGCAGGCACTCCTTGCTATCCCGGACCCCGAGGTGCAACTAGCGCTCCTGGACCATGTCCGGCAGGCGGCGCGTTATAGTGGAGCCTTGAAGATGGGGCCCCCACCTCACCTAGCTCCTAAACTCCTTCTTTTTTCAAACCAATAAAGTTATTTCTCTCTCTCTACACGAAACCCAGCCAGCGTTCTATTCTTTCAATTTCGAAGAAACGTTTATTGGAGCATAGGCTTCATCCGTTTCAGCCGGGTCAACGGCAACAGCTGCTGCTTTGCATCCTACCAAGGTTCCCTTCGGGGAGCTGATCCATAATAATTTTTTTGCTTGGGATCTCATGGAGCTGAATGAAACTCTTGTTTGAGGGAACATGGTCGCTCCTGGTACTGACGCCATGTTCTTTCTGTCAGATCTGTAAACGTGACATGAGCGCTGAGAGCTCCACAAGTTGGACCAAGCGTCTCCTTACATTTACGACTGGCCTATACCCTCCCCGGGATCTCTTCATTTTCACAGTAATGTCGGCCAAGGCGTTTGCCCATACTTACGGAGTAATCAAATAAATGTATCACACGCGAAGTGATGATGTCACACGTGGCCACTGTGCGACGCAGACGGCTGGCTCATTTTATCTGTGCTCTAGCTACTTTAGTCGCAATCTCTCTCGAGCTGTCATTGGCAAATAAAACATATGAAGCAGTGGATGATGTTATACGCATGAAGTGACACTGCCTAAGGAAACTCAGAGAGGCGGCAGATGAAGAAATCGACGACACTGCTCCCTAAACATTTCCTTTGTGCGTAACATCATCAGTTTCGACATTAGTAAAAAAATTACGGCAATGAATGAATGTCCTCGGGAGTGTTCATATAATTGTTATCAAAAATGAAGGGCTCTGTAGCATGAGAGAAGCCTCATTTGCAGTTATTACGGGGGTATTAGCTTCAACTTGCTCAATGGGGTGCATTTAAAATTATGAAGCGGGTGACAGGACCGACTCCATGCTTTCAGCCATCCACCACTGGTTCTACTTCTAATATAAAAGCTTTGTTACAAGGAGCTCTAGGGCTCTCTGACTGGCGTACGTGCACTTTTGTATTGGAGCCATCGTTATCCGTGACGCGCTTTTCACGCAAGACTAAGGCGTCGACATGTAGGACATCCTCAATAATGCAGGACGGGGTTACTACTTTAGGCCGTGGTACTTGCATTTATTAGAGAACGATGCGCAAGACCAACGTTGCACTTAGACTTAGGTGAACGTTAATGAAGCCCAGGTGGTCAAATTCTATTCGGCGTTGTCTCTGGTGGCTCGGTTCATAATAATACTTTCGTATGGGAATGTGATAGGCTGGAAATTGAATACTAGATTTAGGGTTTTATGCACTCAGTAGAACGTCTGTAGAAATATTTTCATTGTACTAATTCTTGGAAGCACACTTCATCACCGCTTCACACAGAGATGACCGAGCAGTCGTCTTTCGACGAATACAGCACAACGACCAAGAGTTTTGACTCAGAGGACTCGTCCTTGTCAACATATGGCTTCACTGGCAAGTGTAAGTTGTTCATGAAGCCTGTTATTTTGAACTTCTTAAGCTCAATGCAAAGTTGGTAGTTAAATTTCCGGGCATTGTGGTCACTGCCTTCGAGGCGCACATAACGCGCTAATGTACATAGATTGGCCTGCGTTCAAGGGCAATTTTGGTGTGAGAATTTCAATCAGATATGGAAAATAAAATTGAAGTGCAAGGAAAAATTGTAAACTTAAAGCGATCGAAGGTCCTTCCTTTGACTAGAAACGATACCGGAGGAGCATTTGATGAATGCACTTGATCATCAACAGGAAGTTTTCAAAAAGGCAGCAGAAAAGTTGGCTAAGTGTCAATCCTAAGTCTGACAGGAATGCCACGTTAAATTTTGACGAGCAACAGCAAGAAGTTGAACTAATACTTCAGCACCACAATCGCAGGACATTCAATGTTAAGTTCATCACATCAGAAGTAACTTGACAGCAAAAGGCCTCAGGGCCATTTCTCCTTCACATTCTTAGCATCCCCAGAATTCGGTCGTCCTCTAAAAAAGTTGCGAACAAGCTCTGCTCAATAAATTCATGCTAATATTCTACTGCAAAGCTTGCCGTTCTTCTTTTTTGCGATCAGCAGGAGGTTAAAAACACAGCGCTTGTTCATTAGGTTAAACATTTAACGGTACATCCGCTCGAAGACCTTCTCTGTTCGTCATAAAAGCTAAGTACTCATGAACTTCCCTCTTTACAGCCAAACGCACAGTTCGTATATTTGTGTGGGTTCGCGTAAACATGACTGCACCCTGTCATATGTGCCAAAACGATGTCATTCAAGTTCCAGTGTACTTTTTAACGTTTATTCATTCAATTCATGCAGCAATGCCGTAAGTACATCCTACCAATAACAGATAACTTGCATTCTTGTGCACTCTTCTGAGCATTAACATTAATGTTAGGTTACTGTAGGCGTAAGCGTAATCATCTGAGGTATAGCACTTCCAGGGCGGGGCAGAGAAGACACATAACACATACACAGCGTTATTTGTCTTCTTTCATGTACCGTCCTGGGTGCATCTTACCTCAGATACTATGAATAACCCGCAAGCTCACCGTGCAAACTTAGTAAGCTTAAGAGGCCGGATAGGTTGTGCCATCTGGTGACGCTGAGATGGAAAGGCATGAACAGAAATTGCTATTGCACATACCTAGGGGATTCTACGTGAATTAATTTGCTTATGGAGATACTCGGCAATGCTTTAAGTTTCAATGTGTTTTTTTTGTCAAGGACAATCAGTGAAAAAAAAAGAGACATTCATATGTAAGTGGGAAAGCTTAGAGAAAAAGGAGTAGATGGTAGAAGAAATGGCGCGACCAGGAAGCGCTGACACGCAAATGAAAGTCTTGTAGCACATTACGCCTATTCGTAAAAGCAACTTGCAGGTACACGTATCATTTATTGTTGATGCTATCATGTCCACCTAAGATGAAATGAAATCAGCTGCTCTAGCTTCTGAAATTTTTTGCTGAACATATGAACTGATGCCTCCTTTACAAAGCTTTAGTTTTCTGCAACATTGTGAAAGATTTTTACCACCTCTCTGTTAACTTGGTGTAACTATTTAATTATCAATTTTGTTGTTCTTGAAAAAAAAAACAAGGAGCACCCACATAATCGACAGAACACAGCTAGATTACAATTAGCTGCATTCTTCAAAACAGCATTGTGTTCCTTGAGAGTAGTGTTTACGCTATGCCCCGTATGTCCGATATATAAATTACCGCATGAGAACACATTCCGGATTTTCCATTTTCTTGTGCTGCCCTCTGCCCTCTGCTAGTTTGGAAGGGCTCTGGTAGAGGCTGTAGAACTTGAATTGTGAGAACCTAGGCCTCCGAAACAAGGATGCGTTTCCCCATGTTTTTGCTAGAAAAAGGGTGCATGGGCCGTGGTATCGTAAAAAAGTCACAGCTTAAATTTTGCCGGAAAGGTGAAGCAATGATCCCCAGAGCTAAAAATTGGAAGGTCACACGCAGAATGCCAAGCCAATCGAAACGTGCCCCGCGTTTCTTGCACACAAATAATGCACGAAAGGTACTCACTGGTACAGATGAACGCAACTAAGCTTCTCAGTTGTTACCTCGCTGTGTCTGATTGCGCTCTGTCCGCAAACAAAGACGGTGCAGCGATTGCAGGGACCTTTGAGTGCCCGGTGACTACAACAGAATCGTTCCCGCAAAACCCAAAGGCTAGTCAAGACCTACGTAATAAGGGGGCGTGATTGAGCGTCCACTCCGTCCTCTACGCGGGGCAAAAAAAGTGCGCGTGGGAGATGAGCGCACGCCGCCACGTCGTGACTGTGGGAGGACGTGCGCTCATTGCGCCATCTCGCTGGTAATGCTACACAAACGATAGTTATCCCGCCCCCCCCCACCCCCCGAGATGCCCGGCACTAGTGGTAAGAAATTAGATATGAACAGCTTGCCGTTTGAACATTGAGGGACGTGCTTCTCTGTAGCTCAGTGGTTAATGCCCCACCATCACGTCTCAGTGGTCCAAAGGGCTACTCCGCACGCCGGATTCTTTTTCTGGATTTTTTCATTTGTTGCGTTTTCATATATACAATTAAGTATACATTTGTGGTGACTGACAGCGGCACCGACGCCGGCGGCAAAATCGAGCCGAGAGTGTGTATATAATTGCTATCACAATAAAAGCCCTATGCTGTACACCATGTCACAAGACATATACTGCTGGGACTTCTGCCCCTGCTTGATTTCACATTTGTGTTCGTGTCGAGGGCCAATTCTTCTTATGAAGAAAATTCGCTCGTGCTAAAGTTTCGTAAAATCTTTAATAATATGACGTTTGTTGCTGTATAAACGTTGTCTCAGCAAACAACAGAAAGATAATTTCCATAACACAGTTTTGACACAACATAGAGATTGTTATGATTGCTGTCAATCAAGTGACGCTAATTGAATAACAGGCGCCTTACTTTTAATACTTGTAGATTGTTGTCCGAAATGATAGTTCAATGAGCATACATGTACAACAGAAGTGGCTGCTAGCGAAGCTATCTGTCATATATCTAAATCAAGTTCCGGAGTTGTCTAAGCTGTATTCAAGAGCATGCTCAAATTTCCTGACCGAATTTGAATGTCATAAAAATCTGTTTCTCTTAGAGAACGTCATGCTCATTTAATACCGAGGGTCCCGTTGCAGTCGTGTACTTTGGGACCCTCGTCTGCATATTTTACTCCCTGTAACATACTTTTATGACATGATAATAAACTGATGTATTGATTGATTGATAGGCAGTTCATTTTTTGCATTTATTGATCTCAACGTAGCCGCCGCTGTACTTATGCATCCCTAATAAATACGGGATTTATGCCGCACACCGATAAGTGAAAATTAGTGAGCACTTTCTGATTCCTAAGAATATCTGCACTAATTATTTTGTTTGCATGGCAACTGCGTTCCATCGTTCTTAGCCAGAAAAGTGCAGGTAAAGCTCTAACTTTACCTTGACTTCAAAGTAGTGGGATGTGAGACATGGAACACGCCGATCATATCGGATGGAGCAATATTTCTTTGGCGTATTGAGCAGTGTGCTTGACACAGAACAGTTTATTTGTTTGTTGGTACATAAATATTATTCTCCATAATGGTGTTTACCATGAATCGTAAAGTTGCATCGCGTAACACACGTAGACGAGAACGCTGAGACACACACATCGGTTACGTGCAATAGCTTTACGAGTGATGACAGACCAACAAAGCCAAGTGATGTTTTTCTGCTGTTGACCACTGGGTGGTCTGATTGACCTGATTGACAGATTGACCTGATTCTTCTGGCTATTTTGAACAATGAAATATTGAATAACCTCAGGTGGTAAATGGTGGCAGAGCGGTATATAAAGCCATGACGAGTATGATGCAGATGGTAATAAAGTTCGAAGGAAATTTATTCTATCGACCACATGGTAGACCAAGAACAACAAAAATGACATAAGCAGTATTTTAAAGGGTAGCTCTGAAAATTTTTATAAACGATTGGAATATTCGATCTGAACTATCGGTCGTACAGAGATAGGTATACGAAAGCTTTCTTTTTCTCTTTTTCTCTTTACGCTTCAATGGTGATAGTTATCGTGACGAAATTGTGCTTATTCATTGAACATCTGCACTGAGGAGCAACAATGGCGATTAAAATTGTTTGGTTTTCAATATTTGCGGCAAGCTTTTCTTGAACAACTATATAAACATTACGGGAATTTTCGCAATTTCCGTTATATGGTTAAAGCAACTTATTTTGCGAAACCAAATAGACAAGCCCCGTTGCCACTGTAAATGCACTGAGATAACAAAATCATTGAGTGGACACTAGTTAACACGGCACAGGTTTACCAATATGTCACTATATGTGTAGCCAATCTGCATCACGTGACTACACGTACTGTCGACACTATTGTGGTAGAATTATAATTGGCCCATTGTCGCCCTCGGTGGAACTGCCGCTATGGTCCTCGGCTGCTGACCCGAAGGTGACGGATTCAATCGCGGTCATGGTTGTCGATTTTCGGTGGATGGTAGATGTCCATGCACTGTGCAATGTCTGTACACGCTGAAAAATGGGAAAATTTTGAGGGTCCTCCACTTCGGCGCCTCTCAGTTATATCGTGGCTTTTAGACGTTAAGCCCCATATGTTAATATTACTTGATCCATGCAATTCCTTACAAAATTTATTCACATATGGAATACGCAATAATATGTATGCATTGTTTCCAGCAGGTCAAAAGCGAAGATGTACATGGTGACGGCAGTGCTGCTAATACTCATGACGTCAATCGCTGCTGTGCTTCTCATGGAAAGACAGAGTGTTGGTATGAGGCTTACGTTTATTCATAATTATGTGAATGCGCCATTGTGCAATCATGACTCGAGCTGACTAGTTGCTAGTACGAAAAGTTATTTTATCACTATAGCAAATTTACGAACAGTCTTAATAGGGTATTGCCGTCGCCGTGGCTGTCACCGTGATATTCTGCATAAATTCCAATTGAGAAGATTCCCGAGCACAACTTTAGTCCTACATGCGCGTTATATTCGTTCATTCTACCAGCGGATCACTCCCATCTTCAACTGAACGCGGCCGAAGCAGCTGAAACGAGAACTGTCCCAACTTGGTCGTTGGGAGGGCGCATCAAACCGGCATTCAGCTGCTCATGCAGGGAAGGAACGCGCCACTCGTCTTAAAGGAGCATGAAAAGACGCGAGCGTGGAGGAAAGGTGAAGAAATTACTCGAGCAGCAATAGGAAACATTGACTTCAAGGGCGTAATCTCGGTCATTGTCACGCGATCCATCTCGCTATCTGGGCAGCCATTAACGGGCGACTGGTGTGCCCTTCTACGCACGGCGTTATCAGCGCAAAGAGGCAATAAAAAAGTGTCCCTCTAACCGCTGTATTACTTTACACCTTCACCAGCGTTTTGTACAGTTACGTTAGATCAGAACCAAAACAGCTTGCTTCCAGCCTTACTTTACATGATATTACAATTTCTTGCTATATCGCTAACTGCTTTACCCTTGCGATGAAATATTGACTTTTGTGCAGCTTGCTTTGCAATCCAAATACCAGAAGACCATGTGCTCAGGCGCAACTCCGAAAACACGACATGGTCAAAATTTCCAGTGCCCTCAAAAATACTGTCCCTCACAACCAAATCTTGAGACTGAAAACCCCAACTATTATGGATATTGTAGCTTGCTGCGTGTAATGTAATGGCCCGTTGCAGCGATGATGGATAACAAATATCGGCTAATGGTCGAGTAAAAAAACCCTTTAAAATAAACAAAGTAAAATATAAAACATGGCAGATCCCAAGTACAGCGGGAATCGATGATGTGCGAAGCACGAATGAGAAATGTTGATATGTCACTTTAAAATCAGCACAACGTTACGAGGAGGGGCTATTGGTGGCATACGTGACTCCGCAGTCATGATTATCATGTTTGGATGTGTCGTTTACCTTCGTCATCTATTCGCGTCACGTGTTACCAGTTGTAGCTGATGTGGAGCTAGCGCAGTGGCCGCGAGCACGCTATGAGCGTGGTGTGTTGTCATGTTCTTACATGACACGCGTGCCAGAATTATTACGTTTGCACCAGTCATATTTTTTGTCCTCCATTGACATCCCGTAACACCAAATTTGGTACATGTGAAACTAGCAAAACGGTCGCGAGCGCATCATGAAGGGCCCAATGTACTCCAATGTAGCGTTGAAGCACATGCACACTGGGCACAGCGACGCTACGTCAGCAAAACGTAAGCACTCATCAGTCTGACGCCAGTCGCGAACAGCGAACGTCTGCGTGGTCCGACGGCATCTGGCGAGAAATGAAACATGCTGCATTTCGAACCCATGCGTTACCCAGACAACACCGCGTCTCCCTCTTTTCATGATGGAGGGACGCTGGACGCGCTGAAACGTGCATTCGTCAAAGCAACGCAGCGTGGCACGCGCCTGCGAGTATATGGCAGGAACGGTACTTAGCGTGGCAACGCCGACGTGACGCGATGAAATGAACGGCGGCGAGCACGCGCAACGCGTCACGTCGAAATGTATTGGCGCCTTGACTGCAGCATGTAGTCATGTTCTCAGATGACACGCATATAGGATGACTGCCAGTTGGGCGTGTTGGTGAAGCTTCAGAAACACGCGCAAAAATACACACACTCAGAGAGGACACAGACAAGCGCTTGTCTGTGTCCTCTCTGAGTGTGTGTATTTTTGCACTTGTTTCATCATGACACGCATCTCATGATTATCATGTTTGCACCAGTCACATACCTTCGTCATCTATTGGTGTCACGTAATACAAAACTTGGCACACGTGATGCTGGCGAAACGGCCGCGTACTCATCATCAGTGTGGCCTATAGTCATGTTGTTACATGGCAAGCATGTCGAGATTATCATGTTCTGATGTGCCATTTACACATGTCGTCCGTTCGCGTCACGTAATACTTTGTTTGGTACATGTGAAGTTAGCGAAACAGCCGCGAGCGCATCATGAGCGTAGCGTGTAGTCATGTCGTTACATAACACGCATTTATTGTGTATCATGTTTGCACCAGTATCATACCTTCGTCATCCATTGACGTCCCGTAATACCAAATTTGGTATAATACAAGCTAGCGAAACGGTCACCAGTGCATCATGAGCGTGGAATGTAGTCATGCTATATACACGCATCTCATGATTATCATGTTTGCACCAGTCACATACCTTCGTCATTCATTCACGTACCGTAATACCAAATTCTGTATATGTGACGCTAGTGAGTCGGCCGCAAGCTCATCAGGAGTGTGGCATGTAGTCATGTTGTTACATGACACGCATGTCATGATTTTCATGTTAGGCTTTGTTTCTTGTGTTTGCCATGCAATCATGTTGTACTATACCAGCTTTGCAGCATTCCATGTGAACGAAACTACCACAAGAGCTGCAGAAGCATGAAATGTAAATCATGACACTCATGACGTACATGTCTTGATTTTCATGTTATGACTAGTCGAATATGTTCTTCATACAGTCATGTTATGCCATACCAAGTTTTGTATCAATGCCATTATCGAAACGGCCAGGAGAGTTAAAAGTAGTAGGCGGCTAGATAGCTAGCTAGCTAGCTAGCTATAGATAGATAGATAAATAGATAGATAGATAGATAGATAGATAGATAGATAGATAGATAGATAGATAGATAGATAGATAGATAGAGACGCTCAAAGTCGCCGACGTTCACTAAGAAATACTTCACCTTTAAAGTTATCTGGAGCATATGTTCCAAAACCCCGATAATAAATTGAGAGACACCGTAGTGAAGGGCTTCGGAAATTCCGGCCGATCGGTGTTGTTTAGTGCGCGCTGCTATCACGCAGTACAAGGGCCTCTGCCATTTTGCCTTCATCTCAACTCAACTGCCATGGCCGGGGTGGAACCCGCGACCTTTTGTTCAGCGCCCGAGCACCGCAACCACTACACAATTGGGTCGGCGGACTGAATAACTATAAGACCGTTTAACTGAACGCACCCTGAACTCGATAGGAGCACGCTCGAATGCGCTCTGGTGTGACACCTTCGGAATTGTACTCAATCATAAATTCTTGTAGCAACAAGTGGTGAAAGAGAACGCACTTGACGGGGTGAGGAGATAATCGAGAACACGTCATTCTGTCGAAAGCTGCAGTAGGAACGAGTGGTGAAAGGGAGCGCACTTGACGGTGGCGGGGGGAGAGATAATCGAGAACACATCATTCTGCCAAAAGCTGTAATAGTCACAATCTTTCTTGCTACCTCGCGTGCTCCGTCTCAGGATTAGAGCACGTTGAGCACGTACTTCACTCAATAATAACGCACAGGAAGGGGTTTTATTACCATGAAGTTTGCAAGAGCCCACTGCACCGGCTACAGTGCTCTTGAGCTTCTTAACTTAACCTACCCATCTATTGGGCTAGCTTGAGTCGGCCAAGCAGTCTTGTTCTTATTGCATTCTTATATAAGACAGTGAAAACTGCATTTTCACGCACATTTTCTTAACTCAGCAACGTCTAGTCTAGTATAGCTTGGCTATTGAAATTCTTGCACGTGTCATTTGGTTACCCAGCGCAGGAGCGAGCCCAGGAGCACGCTGTGGCCTCCACGGAGACTGGGAAAGAAATCTGGGCCCATACGCTGCCCACTGCAAAGAAGGCATGTAACTCTATTTTTGGAGCAAACCTTCTTACACCGTGGCTCGTACTTGCCGTGTTTGTAGTAGTGGCCACCTCTCGTTTAGTCCTTAGAATGTCGGCTGGATGTCGGTGCTTGTATATGATGAACTTGTATATGAGGAAATATGATGATAGGCAGTTCAGTTCGGACAGACACGGGGGATGGACGCGTTTTTCGAGCGCTCGCGATCGACTGCACAGATAGTGGCTTTGCATGTTTTGAACTTGCTTTTAAACCCACTAAGGCAACAGTTTGAACCTGTGTAGCACTTATTACATTGTACGGCTTTTTCGGGGGTCAGTCACCAGGTGTTCAATTGTTTGTTTGTGTGTGTATTTTGTTTGTTTGTTTGTGTTTTTTCTTGCCACCCCGTGGGGGAGGTGCGTGTACATCGAACACGCGAATTTTTGTAGTAGAGCTTAGACTTTCTTTTTTTTCGTAGAGAAGGATTCGTCGTACGCCGTGTTTTGTGGTTATCGAGTGGGAAAATTCATAAGGACAATAGGTGTCAAACAGACAGGGTTAAAAAAACTTTAAAATGTTCAGGATGCGGGGTGGGTTTGAAGTTGAACGCAAGTGTAGACGTGAATGAACAGGAGGCATACGCCAAGTGTAGGGAATGTGAGGTCGAGGAAAAATGGAGAAAATGATGGTTGCTCAGATTGAACTTTTGATGAGAATCACTGAGCTGGAGACTACGTTGGCGACCAAGCAAGAAAAAACGAGCGCTATTGAAAAAAGGCTCAGGTCCATCAAGGAGGCACTAGCGAAGGTGAACAAAGGAGTGGCCTACAGAGAGAGCTGTAGGGCACCGGCAACCATAACGGCGGAGAAGAAAGAGCAAGCAAGTTCGAAAAAAACAAAAACAGGTTCAGCCGATGCAATGGTCGCAAGACCCAGCTTCAGCAAAGTAGTGGTGAAGCGGGGAGGGCACAAAGCAGCCGGCGTCACAGGTGCAAGTAACCCTCAGGTGCAGGACGCTCCATCTGAAAAGTAACAGCATGTGATAATCGCCGAGGACTCGAATTTAAATCGATGTTCAGAAGCAATCAATAAGAGGGTGAGAGATGACGAGAGGGTTGCAGTAGGGACGTTTCCAGTATGCATGCTGCAAGCAGTCCTGAGGCAAGCGAGCGCAAAACTCGAAACTACAGCTGCTGGCCAAAAGTTTATGATAACTGCAGGTGGTTTAAGCGATGTCCTAAATGAAAATACGGCAGGACTAGCGACCACACTAGTGAAAGGGGTGGATGACATGCACGCCATTTCTCCTCAGGTACAGGTAGTGATGTGCGCAATGCCAGAGGTACCGGTGAGCGACGGAAATCTGCAAAAAGTGGTTGTCAACGCAAACCAAGAGAGATGGGGGATCAGTAGAAAGAAAGGCTTTGAGGTTGTGAAAAATAAACCGAGAGGTGCATAAGTGGGGTGGTTTTCCACGAGACAACATTCACTTCTAGGGGAGGCTGGGTCATGAGGTGTGTTGGCGATTTGCATGACACGCAGTAGCTTTTTTGGAGGCACGCGGGCCCTTCGGGGTGCAGGATAGCTAGTAACGAGGAAAACAACCAAGGGGACTCCTTCACAGGAGATATAGACAGATATGATTCCAAAGTGGCATGAATATCAGAGACACGTAGAGTGCGGGGCAGAAATTGACGTAGCCACGAGGGCCGAGCCAATTAAAACGTAGGGTATATTAATATGCAGGCTGGCAGGAATAGGCTGAACTGGGAAGAGATAGAAGAACAGCTAAGGCAGGAGATGCCGATGGTATAAGGTTTTGTAGAAACACATCTTAGGGACATGGAACAACCTCCTAACAAATGAGACAACACGTGGAAAAATTGTAATAGAATAGAAGGCAGTAGAAAGGGGGGTGGTATTGGGGCATTACTTCATAAAAGTACAGACTGGTAAAGGGTCAAGCAAGAGTGCAAAGAAGATTAATGGCTAAAAGGGAAGTGGCAGAGCAAATGACGCCCCTGGGTTTTCTCTAGTTGTGGACAGGGGCAAAAGCCCGAGAAGAAAATCAACAAGTGGTGCAGTGCATAGAAATCGACATTGACGAACTAGGAGAAGAGTGCTAGGAAATTATATTAGGAGATATGAATGCGCACATAGAAGATATGGATGAATATAATCACCCAACAAGCAGAATGCTAATGAATATGTGTAAAAGGTATGATTTAATCATTTGCAACGGAACCAAGAAAGGCGAAGGGCAGAAAAACATGGGAGTTGGTAAGGCGGCAGTCGACGATAGATTACGCAATAATGTCACACAGTATGTATGATCGGCTAAGGGGGATGAACATAGATGGATAGGGGTTCAGAAGCTTAGGTAGTGATCACAAATGTATCAAGCGGCGTTTTGGAAGAGAAATGAAAGTGAAAAAGGGGCAATGCGAGCAACCACACGGTAATATTTATTCAGAAAGACAAATAGAAATTGCAAATAAACAGATTCAGAGAATAATCACCGAGAATACTAAAACAGAGCGGACAAACACAAATCTAACTCGCTTGTTTGAGTTGGAGCATGCTAAGGTACGAGTCAAATCAACTGGGAAAAGCAGACACAAACCCAAAAGCTGGTGGAATGAGAAAGTCAAGACAGCAATAGTAAGACGTCATGAAGCCTGAAGGGAACACAGGTATGCTATACGTAGGGATGAACCGAAAGTTGATGTGAAAAGAAAATCGGATAACTTTTTGAGCTGCAGAAAGGAAGCATCCGATTTGATCAGTGACCAGATTAGAAGAAAGGGGGCCCAAGAGATGGCAGAAGTAAACAGAAAGAATAGAAAGGCAGCTGCAAAGCTGTGGAACCATCTCGGTTTGCTGAGTAATAAGATAAGCATAAAACAGCGGTTCACAACTACAGTTCAAAGGGTCAGATTAGAAGGGGATGAGTCAATTGAATATATAAAAACAATGATGACAGAAAAATATAAACACCAAGAAAACGCTGCATGTACCATACCAGATGAGGATGAACCAATTAGCTCAGTGGCTCCACTGGGACAACGAGAGTGGGAAAACACAGAGAAAAGAGTTCCTAATAGCACATCAACAGGCCTTGACGGCATCCCAATCATGCTAATAAAGAAACTAAGACCAAACTTGAAGCCAACATTAGGAGAGGCAGCGTGCAATACAATATTGGATGATGAAGCTCCCAATGGGCGGAAACTAAGCAGGATGAGCATGATCTATACAAGAAAGAAGGACAAAGCCGATATAAACAACTACCGTCCCATAATAGTGACATCAGTAGTTTACAGGCTGGTGATGCAGATAGTAAAAGGAAGACTGCAGACATGGGTATAAATTGAGGCGGTGCTGGGAGAACTACAAAATGGGTTCCGTAAAGAAAGGAGGTTGGAGGACAATTTGTTTTCATTGATGCAGTGTATTGAAATAGCTGAAAAAAAACACAGGCCACGGTGGCTGGCATTTCTAGATATCAAGCGAGCTTACAATAGCGTAATTCAAAAAGACTTGTGGGGAGTACTGGACACACTAGATGTGGAAGATGAAATAACTAATCTTTTAAAGGACATCTATAAAAGTAAAAAGATAGCTATCAAATGGGAAGAACAGGTATCTGAACCTGTAGAGATACCACGCGGGCCTCGATAGGGATGTACCTTTTAACCTTTGGTATTTATTGCATCTCCAAGGACTAAAAACCAAATTAGAGGTGGTTGACTCGGCTTCACCCCTCTTTTGCCAAGCAAGGAAAACACATTGAACAGTCATTACCAGCATTGAAATATGTAGATGATATAGTATTAATGTCCGACAACAAGGAAGATCTGCAGAGATTGATACCCATCTGTGATATTGAGGGAAATAGGTGAAATTTGAATTTCAGCAGAAAAAGTCGGCAATCATGATTTTTTAATGATAACAAAGGCAGTGAGCATAAGATAAAGAAAGTCACGCTAGAATTAGTGGATAAATAGAATCACTTGGGCGTACGAATAATAATGGGGCTGAGTATCTAAAAGAGCACGAAAGATACGTAATCACTAAGGGCACCAGGAATGCGCTGTAACGAAAAATAGGGTACTGTCGAACTGCAATAGGTATGACGTTGTGAGAGGGATTTGGAAAGGTGTCATGGTTCCGGGTTGGACGTTCGGTAATGCGGTCTCGCGCATGAAATGAGAAGTTGAAGGGAGATTGGAAATAAACAACGTGGCAAAGGTATACTTGTTTTGGGAGCACAAGGGAATACCCAAAATCAAAGGGTACTTGGAGAAATGGGATGGAACTCTTTTGGGAAGCTAGCAGCACGATAGAATTTGAGGAGTGATTGAAAAAAATGAGAGAGGAGCGTTGGGCTAGGAAAGTTTTCAGCTACTTGTACATGAAGAATGTTGATACCAAACGGAGGAAGCGAACTCGAAAACTGTCAAGCAAGTATTCAGACAACATCAGAATACTAAGCCAAAAGGACACACCGGTTAAGAAGAAGGTGAAGGAAAGAGAGAGGGACTTGTGCAAGATGAGAATGCCTACGAAACCATCACTGGAGACCTACGGAACATTTAAGCGGGAAATTGCACGGGAAAAGATCTGCGACGATTCTCGGAGTAGTTCCCTTCTGTTCGAGGCTAAAATGGGTGTATTGCGGACCCAGACGTGGCGAGCAAAAGACGAAGGCCAGACACAGTATGTAGTGCGTGTGGAGAGGAGAATGAAACGGCTGAACATTTGATAATGTTCTGTAATGGGCTCCGCCTATAGTCGAAGATAATGGCGCCGAATTTTTCATAGCATTGGGGTTTAGGGACAGTGAAGGCAAAATAGACTTTAAACTGGTAGAGATAACCAGGAGGAGGCTAACTGATTGGTGCCTACAATGAAGGTATTCAATCCCTAAACACACTGTGACAGTACTTAACTTTATGGCTTGGTGGCTATCTGTTTAAAGCCTACAATGAAGGTATTCAATCCTTAAACACATTGTTATAGTACCTAATTTTATGGCTAGGTGGCGTGAGCTACCACCTGATTTAAATGGCACACCTGGATCCATCCCTCCATCCACACACCCACCCACACACATAGGTTGGCACGAAGAGCTTTGGAAAATATCCCGCTGATTTACTACACTTTCCTTCCATCATTTGACAAAGCATATTCAAGTAAACGTTATTTTGAGCTACATGAATACTATAGGAGATCGCCTTGAACATTACGAACGTTTTTTTTTTATCTAAAAAACTAATAAAAGACTTCCCACACCCTTGAGAAAACGTGAAAATGCCGTTTAAGTTTCGACGTTCCAAGCTGATAAATAAGTTTACCGGGAGTTTTCTTTTTTTTTTAGGGGGGGGGGGGCACAACGCTTGCAATCTTGAAACCATCTATGTAAAAAAAATTGAGAGATTCTTTAAGCGCTGATAGGTGGAAAATTGCGCACAAAATATTTGTTGCCACTTCGATAGACTTCAGTATCGAACGTGTGAAATAAAGTTCGGCCTATTAATGCGCGACCCACTGCCCGACCGACAATGGAGCGCTCAACCGGTAATGGCGAGCACTATTTTTGGTTGTCAAAATTTAGTGGAGCTGATATAACTAGCCGGCTTTCTCTTTGGAAAGCTTGATACATCTCAGCCCAGTCACTGGCGATCGCTGGCATTCAGACGTGTACGGCACTTTTCGCGTAACGGGAGCAACCAAAATCAAAGAAACCGAAGCATTTGAAAATATTTCCACGCTTGAGATAATAAAATGTGTTTACAGATATGTAGCAGGGCCTTTCATTGTTTCAAAAAGCCGACTTGAGTTCGCCAAGGCTGCCGCAGCTGTAGCTGGCCTGTCAGGGTTGCTACAAAATGGCGCAATCCGAATTTAATGGAATTGAACTTCGATAAGCGTAACACGGAGAAAAAAATGTGTCACGAATCTAGGTTATAAAAAGAAATGTAGTACGTATGCATGTCTCTACAGCGTACGTAAATGTTCGGGGAAAAGAGGGTTTTACACTCCTTTTACCACACATTAGCTCAGAATACAGAAGATATTTATTATGTCTCATTCATGTTGAAGAGCTGAAGAGCTCAGGTTGCGTACTAAAAATTAAAACAATAAATACTTTTACACATCCGTTTCATAGCATTTTGGTCAGCATGGTAAACACGAGCTATAACATAACCAATGTGCGTGTGTTGGCAACACTTATCAAAATATCACTTAATATAAATATCATTCTTCCATTGTATATCAGTGCAACAACATGCGTCAGAGTGCCTGTGTTTGAATTACAAATGCGAACACACTCGTTGACTCCTTGACTTCCGTGCTCTCGTTCGAAGATGTTTCATTTCTTTATGCTTCCACCTTCGTTGAACATTGGTATTCTATCTGTGCATTCATGTGCATCATGCGCTGAGCGACATAACTTCTGACATTCTTTTTGTGTGACTGGTGTAGCAGATGAGACCCTGTAACACTGAAAATCATAAACAACCATGCGTTTGATTGTGCAAAGCTGGCTTACAAAAAAAAAAAGGCTCACCTGAATGGTTTGTAAGCCGCCAGTGTGGGCCTTTTATTCAAAAGTGCACTAATTGAACGCTTTCTTTGCAAATTTTTACAGTAAAAATCGATATAAAATCTTTTTTCCTTGGCCCAATAGATTCACCTTCTTTAGGAACAGCTAAAAAAGATTCATCGGGGCTTTGTTCGCAAAATACAAGCAAAACACTTTTTTCAAAAGTCTGCAGAAGATTGTCTTGACTATGCAGAACTACTGAAAGTGTCCTGACTAACCTCTCAGGTCTTTCATGCAGAAAAAGTCTGATACCTATATAAAAAGGAGAGCTAACAGATAGTGACGTCAAAGAGAGTTTTGGGGATGTTATTTGTAGTAAGCGGAACGCAAATGTGAAAAAAAGGAAAGATGCCGAAATATAAACAGGCCACTGGAAGGCCCGAAGGTGTGACATTCGAATAACACGTCCGATTACCTACGCCTTGAGCACCGATTCGGTCCCCGCCAGCGGCAAATTATCATTTGGTCCAGTTTTCTTTCTTCGCGTTCACTGTGAATCACTGCACAAACGTCCCCTGCACATTCCTTGACATCAGTGTGTCTAAGTTCTTTTTATGATTTTGTCTAAAATATTGGCCGCGTATCCTTCTGCCGAAAGACGTCGAAAGAAAATAGCCTTCTTTCCGGAGGCGCCCCTTGATATCTGGCGCCATCGGGCAGTAATATGAAGAAACGAAAGTTTTTAGTGCGCAGAGCGGCTGGTGGGTGGCAGCATTGAACTGTTTTGCTTAAAGCTCTTCAATTTTTTAAGAAAACGTAGAAAACACTTACTTTTTCGTTCATAGCGTCACATTGTCAACGCACCGGAACAAGACCTTCTGTTTTTAAAATAAGATATCTCTGCATTTTCTAAATAAAAAGACACTACGTAGCACCTATGTATTGATGCTGCGCCTGAAATATGCGCAATATTTGCTTTTTGTGTTGATAATAGTCACAAGTATGCATGTAGTGACCAATTCAATAAGGTGGTTGTTGAGCAAGGAGCTAAACTTTCGCCGGTGGCTGAACTATTCTGCGGATACCGACAGACAGACGAATTTTTTTTTTGCGAGTGAATGATCGTGAAGCAAATGCAAGGATGAACACGACGGTGAATTTTGCGTGTCAGCGTCGTTCAGGCAGTAATTTTTGTCAACGCAGCTTCAAGTGTCATGGCCACGGAACGGCTTTATGCTCGCCCATAGTACATCAGCAAGTACTCTAAGTCGTTAATCACTTTTCCGAAACTCAATAAAGGCAATCCCCTTAAAAAGGACAAGAAGGAATAACGCCTTAAATTTGTCTTTATTTACTACCTGCTACTTTAGTATGTCAGAGCTGCAAGTAATAGCCATCTTGGCTACATTGAACGAAACAGAGTCGGGGAGGATGCTAACTCACCGCGCTCTGTCTATGAAGCCAAAAGTGAAAAGGCAGTCCGAATTTTATTTATTGAGAAGCCTCCGTGCAGTACCTCATTATGCCTTAGAACTGCCTGCTTATGATCGCTTGATGTCAAACCTTGACAATGAAATCAACCACCACATATAAATTATAATTACAGTTCATTTTTAGGAGAAATTTTTTATAGTAAATATAACAGTTTGAACAATGTGAAGAAAATGTTTGGTATCTCTTGCCAACGCACGACCATTCTAAACGTAGGATATACCAAAACAAGTCAAGCACTAATAGCCATAGCGAAGAATCAATGAATGAATTTAAAAAAAAAAAACTGGCCGTGTATCAGTGTTCTTCGAATCAAATGTCGTCGAAAGACGAGTTCTGTCTGGAGGCGCTTTGTTAGGACTACTCGATGCGTGCACTCCGCTTCCCCGGCCGAAACACTTTTTCTTCAGGAGCCGCCATTTTTGTTTCAAATTGTCAGGCAGAGATCAGTGACTCGCACACGAATGGTGCTGCAATCACGTTGTTTTAAATGCACTGTGAATAGCTCTCTGAAAACCAAGATAGGATGCTGAGTAACACTGTGTACCAGTTAACATGCGAAAGGCCACCACCTTTTCTGCTGCCCTCGTAACAGCGAGCAAAGAAAAAAAAGGAGACAAAAATGAAACACAATCACTGGCATATGACCGACCGTACCATGATATGCAAGGTCATCAGTTGACTGTAGCTTGCCAGTGCCTGTTTTTTATTTTGGTCACTGGCAGTGAACGTGCTGCTGAACTAATTCTTTCGCAAATTAAATATTTGTCCGAATGTAGCTAGCTGCATGGTGTAATTGGTGTAGGAAGCTGCTATCACAGCTGAGCTGTTAAGGTTCTCGTTATGTCGTGCGAAGTGAATTTAAATTTGGGCCAGCTTTTCAATGTCTGGTTAAGCCAGTGCGAGCTTCAATAAATATGGCTAATAATTTTATTCATAGTTCAGGCTAAATATGCTTAGTAAAACTAATCAATAGAATCAATATAGATTGCTATACTGATTGATACTCATCGATCCCCTTAAGCAGCAGCATAATACCAAAGTAAGAGTACAAACTGTCAGGTTTAGCCAGTATATTTCAACTTTATTAGCTTTGCAATGACCAATCAATGCTAGTCGTTACCAATCTATACAGATTAAAGCCAATTAAGTGGCATTGGGCCAGACTATGTGGATTTTGTCGGATAATGCTGATTCCAACCTAAACGAGCACGAATAGCCACGAGGTACATCAAACTCTCCTATGGTATGATCAGTCTCATGCAGCATGATTAACCTGATATGGAATAAGCTAATACTAAACAAGTGAATGTTTAGTGAGGAAAGAATGCATAGCCAGTTGTATGCCTGAGCATGACCTCGTTAAGCCGATTCCGATAAAGGTAAAGGCAATCCGTATGAGGGCCATGTCCTGAAAATAAATTTTAAGTGAGATGAGAGTGCCGAGTCAATGGATGGGTATGTTCACAATAAACCACATAAATTAGGCTAGATAGAGCTGACAAGGACTAAGCTTATCATCAACAAATACATTTTGAATAAGTTGAGATTACCTAGCTAGTCGGGTGACTGTGTATGGCAGCATTGGTGAAATGTGAATTAAGCAAGATTGAGCTAATCATATTTAGGCAAACGCTGAACACCTGAAGTTCATGTGAGTTGAAATTGCTTAGCCAGTTGGATGTCTCAGTGAGACCAAGCTAAAGCAATACAGATTACTACGAATGAAGCTAAGCTCAACAAGTGAATTTCGAGTAAGTTGAAGTTGACAAATCAGTGGATGATTTATTATGTCTAAATAGGACCATGCGGATTATTCAGGAGAAATCTAATCTGTATTAGGATAATAGTAAGCAAGTGAATTCTAGATAAATTGAGATTGCCTAGCCAGCAGAATGACAGCATGGACACAGAGGGTCCATGCGAATTCAGCGTAAACTGAGCCAGCTAACCTTGCGTTTCGCTGAAAGTGATCCATCGGTGCATGTCAGGCAATGTCAGTAAACGGGGACGTTTGAACCAAAATGACGCTTACTTGTCTACCTTTTACTGGAAGAGCAGATCAAAGCACCCTACGCTGTATATAGACGCACAGTGCCACTTCTAGGTGGCAGCAGCATGCCGTTCTATCGAAGCGTAGAAAACACCCACTTTTTCCTGTATAGCGTCGCATTGTCAGAGCTGTATAAGGAAGACTGGGGTTTTAAGAATTGCATAGCAGAACAATTATTTCTCGATCGCATCAGCAATGCGTCGAGATATTCAGTTCAAATTTCACTTTATGAACATGATATGGATGTTCACCTTTCCTACCGCAGAAAAAAAAAACCTAAAGTTCTCTCATCATGTTCGCAGGCAGCGGCGGGTCGAGGGATCACTTTTCGTGACAAAAAGAAGTCCGCTTCAAGCTTTAAAACCAGGGGAACCAGACCACGGACAAAATCCCAAGCCTTCACGTCGGTGCTTCAAACCATGCCGTCAGAAGAGGTAGTGACAGGTGCAGGTTCCACGGTCGTTTCTATCGCAGAAAAGGGGTTCACTACGCAAATAAAGCGGGGGAAGAGCAGCCCACTCACTAAGTCGCGAACCAAAACGTCAGTGGTTCAAACCACATCATCCGAAGAGATGGAGACCGTACACGGCACAAGCCGGACATTGCGGAGCACTCTCACCACATCCAGCAAGCGACGTGATAAGTCGACGCTTACTTCTACGGAGCCTTCTCCGACGAAAACCTTCCATTCAAACAGGAACACACCGGATCTGTCTCGAGGTCTTTCCACTTCGGCACCCGCGACTTGTGAGTAGAAAGCTGGAGAAACCTCGTGTGTACCACGAGGTTTCTCCGCAAGGTGTTACACACGGCTAGAAACCTGAACTTTTTGAAAAGACGTAGAGTGTTGAAATAAGTTTGAGGACAATGCAGCAACCCATGGAAATATAGATTGTAGGTGTATCCCCATAATGAGTAGCAAGAGAGCAGAGTGGGTAAGAGAAGAGTTTAGTGTTAAAGGCCAACTCCGGCGATTTTTAGACCATGTGAGGGTAATTGTGCTTTCGTGTTCCTGAGACGGTTCTTCCACCGGCCCGATGAATGAAATGGTGAGGCACTTCGGAAATAACTTTCAATAAGCAGAAAGGCGCAATACCGAAACAGCAACCTAATCGAATGCAGGAGCTGGGTATTGCGTACTGCTTGTTAAGTACCGGAAATTGTGCAAGGCATGCTGGCCGCGCAAGCCTGTAGTACGAAAACTGCGAAAGCCGGGGAGAACAGACGCTCCACGATCTCCATGGATAGGTGACCGTGCAACACCGTGTCGTTTGCTGATCATTCCACAAGTGCAGGCTTCTCGGGGCTGTCGGACAATGACAGCTATGTACGAGTCGGTTGAATGTGCCTGTTTGCCTGGTTACGCATAACGCTGGCAGACAGCACCACTTTTTCAGACCATCCAAGTTCGTGGCAGGCTGGCAGCGGCGAAGGGCTGGAAATGGTCATGCCAACAAGGTTACTGTCAAACTAGCGCAGTAAACTTCAACACATCGATTATTATTATTCAAAAAAAGTAAGCACCTTTCTCACGAGCGCAGCTTGGTCACAGCGATTTCAGCATTCCTTACAGAAAGTGTTGAAATACTGTAAATTTTGTGCATGTGCACTCTACTACATTGACCGTACTTTTCGGGTGGTAAAGCGGTGACGCAAGCTAAAAGAAGCCACGTTCAAGACGAAGTGTAGTAATCAACTGCTAGTGCTTAGTGGCAGTTACGGTATGCGGCCTACAACGCAATGCCACTCGAACCTATTTTACACCCACACACATGGAAAAGGAAATCACGCACTCAAAGGAAGATGCCCCCGCCAGACAGAAGACCTACAGAAGACAAGCAGACGCTGCAGTGCCACCTAAGTTCCATCACTTCCATCACCTTGCAGAGCTTGACGTTACACACACAATGTTCCCATAGTTCTGGCAAGCCAGGCGAGCGTCAGAAGCAATCTACAAACTTAATATGAATACAATCTATGAAACTCTCTAGCCTGTGATTTGACATAAATGGGAGGAACGTGCAAATGAATATACCCGCCAAATTTCATCGAGATTTATTGACCTCGAAAATTCACCGGAGCTGGCTTTCAAGGATATCTTAGTCAAAAGAAAGAACGCAGAAAGAATACAGGGTAATTGGCCCCCATGAAAAGAAGCAGCATGTACTCTAACAGTAGCCATGCGCGCAAACGGGAGGCTGGAACTTAAATGGACAGATGAGATTCATAAGTTTCCGGGGTTAACGTTGGCGCAGCATCCACAAGACTGGGTTGATTGGAAAAACATGGCAGTGGCATGCGCCGTAAAATTATTATAGTCAGTTTGCTCATGTTGATGATGATGACGAACCCCATCTTGTGAAATTAGAATGTGAAAGTTTGATTGCAAGATTGGTAGAGGGTTGCAATGGTTTTTATTAAACGTATCGTTACAGCGACAGGACGCGTGTCAAAAGATCAATCATGTTTTAGCCTTAGCGTTTTCGGTGAGAGGAGGTGCCACCAAGGAAAAAATAACTTTGTACTCACTAGTCCAGGTTGCATTGTGCGTTGTAAACGAAATGGAAACCATCAAGCGACTTACCTGCGAAAGTCTTTCCTGTCTCGCTCGGCGTATCGTGCGAGCAAAAGGTTGTCTGGTTGCGAACAGCGCGAGCGCTGAACGTTTTATGGCGCGACTCTATCAAGTGGACAGCGATCTCTTTACGCTGCACTGTGTGCCTTAGGTTTTCCTAGAAAGGGTTGCATTCTCTCGCATCACGTAGCAGCGCTAAATTGTCACTCTTTGAAAAGTAAAGACAGGGAGCCGCTTCAATCATCCTGCCATCATGTTTCGATGCAAGCCATTTGCGCGCGCTTGACACACTGCTATCTTGTTCGAGTGGCCGCGCGAAGCTGTCTGCGTGCGCAAGAAACACCCGAAAAGATTCTAATCTGACGTATTCGTCCGTGAAACCATAGAGTTTCCAAAAATTAACTAGAGGGCACACTGGCACTGCGATCGTTCAGCGACCATGGGAATGATGGGTAGCACACACATTTACCTAGTCTTCGTACTTGCGGGCGGCGAATCGTAATTGCGGCTTCATTTATTGCTGGTTACGGTTTTTTTTTGAAAGAAAGAACAAACCCTTTTGAACTTAGTGACTTGATTCGAAATGGTAAGCCTAAAAAAATAAGGTTGTGAAGCGCAAACGGTGAACATTTGCCAATTTATGTTTTCGTGAAAAAACAGCTCCAAGCCACACGAACACACACGAAGCCAGAAGCAGGCTAGATGTACGAAAATTAGACAAATGAATGTACTTCCCATCATTCCCATGCTCACCGAAGCGCCGTGTGTTGCAGCTCCCATAGACACTAGTGCCGGAGTTCCCTGTAGTGCATATTAAGAAACTCTATACGTGAAACCAGCGCGCGGCCACAATGTTCTGCGCATGCGCACTGCTTAGACGTGGAAACTTCATGTGCGCAAAGTGTACACGTGAAACTGAAACTGTTTTACTTCGATAATTCAGCGGAAACCCGCATGACATCGCACGATGCATGCGCAGTGGCGACAAGCGCAAACGCAAAGCTTTGCACACGTTATTCAAAACTTCCTTTTGTAGACAAAAAAAGCGCATCTACTTGCCGAAGCATAGAACGCTGCTCATCTAGAAAAAAAAAAGAATACGATCCGGCAACACAAGACTTACACCCGTTCTGCCATTGCTGATCAGTCTCTAGTAGTATATTGGTTACCTAAAACGTTTATTTACACTAGATATAGCTTCTCTCATGCTGCTGGATTCATGATATGTTGCCCTACTGGTGCTCCAGCTAACTAAAATAGGCCGCTGGTTCCCATTTCTTGTTTTTGAAATAATTAGTTGCGTAGTAAAGAACAATAAAAAAGACAAGTTTACAGGCGCCACCTGTCCTTGTCGTTGTGAGTTTGTTTGCTGTATATTTGTGTTATTTCAAAGCTAAAATATGTCATTCAGTTAGCACACAGTAGGCCAACAGTCTTATTTACAGGCTCCATTCCCATAAACGAAAACGACACTGCAGCAAAGAGTCTGGGTGTAACGTCTTAGCGAGAAGACAAGCAAATAAATCTTCCACAATGACGCACTGGTAATAATAATTGCTGGGGCGTTTCGTGCCATAACTACAATATGGTAATGAGGTGCACCTTGGAGGAGGACTGAATTGGCAATACTACGCCCTACAGGCTGCAGCGCACGCTTATCGCGTAGCGGACGTCTTCTATTCTCTGTTGCCCCACTGGAGGATGCCTGAAATTTCGACCGCCTGGGGTCGTACGTGTGTTTACACCTACAAATCTAAATCTAGGTATTCTAGGATTCTATCCCAATTCAAAATGCATGAGCAGCAGCCAGAATTATTACCGGTGTTCTTAGGATCAGCAACCGAACACCGTAACAACCGACAGGGAGAATTCCGTAAAAAAAAAGAAGGGTAAGAAAAAAGTCACAACTTTGCCGCGAAGGCGAAGCAGTGAACACCTTAGCAACTTATCAGACGTTCATGCGTAGAATGGCAAGCAGATCTAAAGGCGCTCCGCGTTGCTGACGCACAAATGGCGCACGAAATGTACTCACAGGTATACAGATCAACGCAAATAAGCGTATTAGTTGTTACTTCGCTGTGTCTGAAAAGCGCACATTCTGCAAATGGGTACTGTGGAACGAGTGACCTTTGTGCGCCTGGCAACTACAACACAATTGTTTCGGTGAAAGCCCAAGGGGTACAATCGTCCCCATCACGAAATAGGTGAGCAGTCACGTGAGTGTTCTCTCTGCACGGGGCAATGTAGGCGTGAAAGATGAGAGCTCGCGCCGCCGCGTCGTGACGATCTGGCGACGCGAAGGGACTTAAGCGACGCGCGCTCAATTCGCCATCTGAAAACGTGGTAGTTTATCATGAAATTATCATGAAAACATGATAGGTCTATGATGCTGAAAACATGATAGTTCTCCCATGATGCCCATCGGCAGCAGTAAGTGGCATATATAAAAGCTTCCCGTTCGAGCGCTGAAAAAGGTACTCTTTCGTGGCTCACTGAATAACGCCTCACATTCACAATGCAGAGGTCAGATGTTCGATTCCAGACGCCGGAGTCTTTCTCTAGATTAGTTTTCTTTCTTGCGTTTTCATTTAGACTGATGCCTATACATATACGGTGAATGACGGTGACGCAGTCGTCGATGCAAGAGGAAAAATGCAGCCGAGGGTGTCCATAAAATTGCTATCGCAATAGAAAAATGTTGTGCGTTTCAAACCTACGCCACTCCTACCACAGGTGAGGTGCCTGCTCGGTCGCTCTACCAACTTGGCGATAAAAGCCACCGGGCTTGTGGCGATAAGACGGGTGTTATCAAGATTTCATGGTCCATAATGCGAGTCGAAGACGCGACCATGCTGTAGAAAACTACGTTTTGGATTATATATTTCATGAAGCAGAAACATCATTGTGGACTCAAATGAAAGTTTTGTCGTTGTACCAATTAAATCTCTGACGAATTCGCAGGTTTTCGTCTAGAATTTTGAGACGACCTGTTTCTGTCCTGAAACGTAAGGTGTGATTTCGGTAGCTTCATTGGGATCTCATTGTTTAAACTTTTTTCGTCTAGGGCACAGAGTGTGAAGTCCTTATGGTAACGATGCTGCATTTGTGAAGTGCAGTTCTGCTCCTAAAGCACGTCCCTTAAAGTAGTTTTGAAATTTGCCTTGTACAATTTTTTTTATTGTTATGAAATGATTGTGATCACCTCTCGGTCTTTTGGCTAATATCAAAGTGGAGAAATCAATCTGTCCCTTTGAAAGTGTGAGAGCTTCCAGACGAAGCCGCTAAAAGCACTGATCATTCAGTGTTCTTGAAAGCTTGATATGGTGATGCTTTTCATTCCCGAATAAACCAAGTAATCGGGAAATGGTGTAGCTGCGAAAAATAAGTGACAGGGATCTTCATGATAATTTCAGCTATGTTTATTTAGCCTCCTTTATTATACATTTCTTTACAAATAAGGGTGGTCACCCCCAAAATACTTAAAATACTTGGCCTGCTTCAAAATATTTTTCAGGCGATAAATTATACATGTAAGATACAGCGTTTCAGCAGTGTTCAATGTGCGAAGTCCTACAAGAACAGCAAATACGAACCAAAATCGCAGAACCAGCGTAGCTAGCAACCAAGTAATACTTACTATGACCACAATGAACGATATCTTGTTTCTAATTATTGTGTTTTCCTACGGCTGTTTTTATACGGCTAGTTTTCACCGTGACTAACACACTCTGACTCCCTACGCACGTCTTTTTTCTCTTCAGCAGTGACCCTGAAACCTTCATTAAGAGCTAAACGCCCTCTGATCGTCTGCGTGGTGGGAGGCCAGCTTCGCACCACCGTGCCTCCACCGGATGGCCTGTGCACCTTCATGATTTTCGAGCACGTTCGAGTAGCGAAAAATTCGCACGACTTCGTCGCGTCTTCCAACCGTAAGTACTGTATTTAACCATGGCAACTTGATAAAGCCTGCCATATATACATATCTTGTGCAGAAACTACTGTAAAAATTTCGTTTGCACACATGGATGCTCTACCACATACACATACGCACACGCGCGCCCACACACACACGCACTCACCCTCTCCCACTTTCTCACTCGGTCTCATACTTTTGTTACCAAATGCCTGTAACCTCTTGCGAGTGGAGATTGCGGTGCGGAAAGCAGGCAAAAGAGCAATATTATCTAGAGCACCAGCTTTCACTTTGAGGGGCCGCACTTATTAAGATGCACCTGAAAATTATATATTGTGCTCTTCCAGAAGTAAGAAAATGTGTCCCAAAGTAGTTTGGTCAATACCTTTTAAAAGTGGGAAAATTTGGACATGGCACACACAAGTTTTGGGCCTGCTTATTGTAAGTAAGCCGTCCTATAAGCACGGCTTACTTACAATAAGCAGGCCCAAAACTTTATACATGCCAGTTTTGATTGATTGATTGATATGTGGGATTTAACGTCCCAAAACCACCATATGATTATGAGAGACGCCGTTGTGGAGGGCTCCGGAAATTTCGACCACCTGGGGTTCTTTAACGTGCACCCAAATCTGAGCACACGGGCCTACAACATTTCCGCCTCCATCGGATACATGCCAGTTTTTTGAGGGTATAGTTGGTGACAATGAATCACGTAGAGTGAGGACACTCCTGTGGCTAACGCCGTTTTAATTTCCCTAATTATTAAAAAAAGATGTTGACTGAGTGTGACAGTGTGCGGAGCTAAGGCTGCTGTGTCGTGACTGCAGTCACTAGCTTTCAACAAGGTTTCTGGAAGTTTCTATAAAAGGTCTTAATACTTTTTTTTTCGCTTTGCTTTCTCCAATTACTGAAGACAAAGAGAGAGAATAAATGGTGGAGAAAAAATGGTTGGAAGGGCAACCAAGCGAGGATGCCCGGTTTGCTGCACAACACGTGGGAACGGAATGGGGGTGAGTGAAAGAGGAACAGAAAAGAGTGGAAAAAGAAAGATAAAACAGCACGTACATGAGCACGCAGTCAGTAACATTCTATCGATCTGGCGTAGCACGCGACATCACTGTCACAGCCATTTGTCCAGGTTCGTTCCTCTCAAAACCCTCGGCAGCTTTTTGTCACCTATAGCATCAATGTCCTCTCTCGACGAAATGCAAGAACATATTCAACACACATTTGTCTAGTGTGAAGGTGTGCTATAAAGCACGCCAATGAATATAACACAACTCTGAACATAAACCTGACAGTCACATAGGATGTGGCGGTAATAAAACTGTAAATTGTCAGTGCCAGTGCAGGCTTCAAAAACGGTGGTCGCAACAATAAAGCTCCACTAGTTTGGTGCTTTTGCTAACTTTAATAATAGGTATATTGGTTGAGAGAGAGAGAGAGAGAATAAGAAAATATTAGAAACGTAGGGAGGTTAACTAGACTAGGTCAAGTTTGCTACCCCACACGGGGGAAGAAGAGAACTAGGGACAAAGAGAGAGAGAGGAGAGAGACACATTGCGCATAACATGCACATCGCACACACAGTTCAGGATTCACAGGTGGTCGCAAAGTGACGTTGGCATCAAGAATTGTAAAAGGGCTCTTGTGGCTTTCTGGACTGAAGTACGTGAAGGCCATGGCCCCAAGATCTTCTCCAGAGTAAAGGGCCGATCATCCAGCCTTCTTAAGGCACACTGGAGAGTCTGGCGATCTTCTTCAAAGTCCGGACGATGGCACAGGCATTTACAAAAAAGAAGTTGATGCCCGCTACTTCGGATACGAGACTTCACCATTAGGACACATTCCGACCTTTAGTCTCATTGAAGTAACTACGTAGAACTTCTCTGATATTCTTCTAAATAAAGCATTTCAGTTATACGTTACGGAACCAACCGTACACAAGTCGCACCACATAAGCCTACACAATTCCCACTTCACAAGCCTACACAAGTCCCACTTCAACGAGTCACATTTCACCCTGTCCATGAAATAGAGGTGTTGTAGGTGAAATACAGTCTGGTGCATATACTGGTATCTTTAGGTTGCATCAAATTGAGACAATTGATGTGCATATAGCAGCCCCGCTGCGGTGGTCTAGTGGCTAAGGTACTCGGCTGCTGACCCGCAGGTCGCGGGAGCCAACCCCGGCTGTGGCGGCTGCATTTCCGATGGAGGCGGAAATGTTGCAGGCCCATGTACTCACATTTGAGTGCATGTTGAAGAACCCCAGGTGGCCTAAATTTTCGGAGCCCTCCACTACAGCGTCTCTCACAATCATATAGTGGTTTTGGGACGTTAAACCCCACAAATCAATCAGGTGCATATAGCATTGTGTTGTTTGATCCTTCAAATGCTAAAAGGTTGTTGTTTCCTTTTTCTCCCAGTTAGTCAAAAGGCCTACATGTTATCTGATGTTGTATAGTTTTTCATTATTTAGAATATATACTTTTAAAAACAGTGACCTCTGCTAGTAATAGCCCGGCGTCAGACATAGACATAGATCACGATGTCCCTTTTCTTCCGTGTCCTTCAGTTGCAATAACCATGACCTAAAAAAGAAATGTGGCTTTAAAATTACCTTTCTATGTCATATTGACAAAGTTTCAAGCACGTTCATTTCGTGCTGACATAACTTCCTTTAAGTTGGTGAACTATGTCCCATTGTAATATTAAAAAATATTTCCACATTAAGGGAACCCGACAATATTTTTTTAACAATGTCTAAAGGAGCTGCTGATCGTTGGTCTCTTTTGCCTTGAACGTGTTAGCCAAACAGTGTAGTGTGGCAAGTTTGCATACAGTTTCCAATACAATTCAAAAACAAGAAGCGGTCCACTGATAACTGGTACCATAAGCCAAAGTGATGATGTCATAAGCACATAGACCTTTTTTTACATGAACTAATAGAGACAACAAGAACACGGCTCTCACTGCAATCGCAACTAAATTAATTTTAGAACAGGCTTGATAAAGATACACGCACGCTAACTGACCCTGAGCGAACAGAAATAATTAACAGGCACTGAAAGCATACTGATTTCAGACTTTGTGCCCTTAGCGATAAAGTAGTCGCGGCTCATGCCGCAGTGAGCTTGAAAGGTCACGCATTCTTATCCACGAAACGAAATTTGCGCATACTCAAGATAATAAAGTGGAGCATGTGCAGCCTATACACTTAAAGAAATAAAAACGTAACCTAACAACACCTAAAAATGTACAGTTCCTGGTAATTTGCAAGGCGTTCATGTAGAACCCATGCACACGTGCTCAACAAGGAAGTAGGACGCGAGAACCAGCGTTACCAATGGAATACTACACACTTTCAGTTACAGCCCTTCCCGGAAGGTAGCTTCTCGATGACATTATGAAACTGATTGTTGATCAACGCAGCATTTGTTTCTTTTGTTAATGTGAAATGACTGAACTATTGTCTTGGTTAGTTGGCCTCCGTGATGAGAAACCACTGTGGTGTCATGAAATAGTGGCAAATAGCCACACTGAGAACAGTGTCCCATACGGTGAGAGTAGTTTGTTTCTAAAGATGCCTTATGTGCCAATAGCCGCCGACCGGTCTGGCCAATGTAGCTTCCCACACGATAGGGGTAAACAATATACAACGGATACTTTGCCTCTAACAAACCTGGCTTTATGGTTGACGAACTGTATAGTTAATTAATGGTTTTCCTGTTCTTAAATTTTATGACCAGAATACATGACCTGCTGTGGCTGCTAAGTCTACATTCTAAAACTGTAGTTTATCCTCATTTCGTGACTCAAAGGCTAAACGAAGATCTTTACAACTCTTTTCAGACACTCGTAAAATTTCGGCCGGTATTTTTTCTAACGGTTAATCCCACCTTAAAGGGCACTGTAATCAGTGTGGCTGCTCGGCACCATTTGATGACACCACTGTGGTTTTTCATCACGGAAGCCAACCAACCAGGAAAAAATTTGAATCATCGAATTCTACTGTTGTGAATATTTGTATGAGTAAATACACATACGGCATGTATTCATGCGCACAACAGCAGTTTTGCTTTAGAGCAGTGATTTGCTTTCAGTATGCTTGTAAGATGCACCACCGAATCATTGCCCTACTCTTTAGCAAGCCGCATGCCAACAGCAGAATATATTGGCATTCACGTGTGCACGCACAAACTGCGCATTGTTAGTACAAATTTAGCTGCGTACTATCACGATGCAAAGAAACGTGATAAAAAAACAATGCTTTTGACTAAGTCGAACTGCAACATTTCTTGATTAGCGCTAGGCGAACGTATGCTTTCAGCCAGCGCAACTGTAGCACATTAAAAGTTTGCTTTAGATTGCGTTTTTGTGCTGCATATGTGTTCCAAGTGCCAGGCATAAGTGGCAAATGATAAGCACATTCGTTTTTTTTTTACGCAAGCTAGCGGAGTATTACAGCACTATGGCAACACCGAAGGCATGTGGCAGTGTGAATTACTCAAAATCTATGCTTTCCAGTGTACGAGTTTTTTTTTCGTGAGAGTACGTACCTGATGAAGTTACTTTTGCAGTCCGCAATCAACGTGCTGTAAACATTCCTGGCTTTCGGAAAAGATTTTCTCAATGTTTCGCAACTCAACAGCAAAAGTTTACAGGAGAGGACAAGTGTGAAGCAAGCTTACAGCTGGACTCGAGTTGAGAAGTTTCGTGTTTGATTTGAGGAGCGTCCGTTCATAATTCCCCTCAAGATGTTGCTCCGCTGCGCATGCACTAGATGTCGCAAGGCTCATTCTGAATATGATGACCCGCACTTACCTCGCTGTGTTCTGGTGTAAAAGTGTTTGCTTTTCGCGACAATTCCTGAAGTTAGTCTGACATGCTTTCTCTTGTCACTGATCGCTCATACAAACCGTTTACGTTGAACAGGTGAACTTACGTGGTTGGGCATTATTTATGCCGTCGGCCTAACTACTATCTGCAATAATTATTCAGGAATATAGTACAGTAACTGGTGCGTGTAGTATGTCAAAGTACAGAGCTCGTTTTTGGCACAGGAGGGATACCGCCTATGACGATCAAGTTCGACAGGCCTAGGTTGTAAATATTTTGGCTAGTATATGTGTTGCCTGTGAATTTACTTGGTACTAGATGGTTATCGTTTATTAAAGCTTCTGAATGACGTTTGTACTGATAAAAAAGAGCTAAGAGTGACGATGGTTTTCGGGACTTCATGTGCTAAAAGCACAGTAACATTATTCACATCCGCCCTAATAAATGTACGCGAAAAATCCCATTATCGAGTGCTTTTCAACGTGGCCTTGCACTTCGTCCCAAACGGCTCTCTACAATTTCGCCTCCATCAAAATGAAACCACCGGGCTTCTAATAAAACTGGCAACTGTCGGGCCAGCAACTGAGCATACTAGTCACTGTGAAATCATGAACAATAAGATGAATGTTCATGTTGGTCACCGTTGTCGCTCTGCGTTTCAACCGCCTTGACCACAGATATTTGTGAAGGGTACGTATGCAACACTTACCAACTTAGTTCTCTCTTTGGCACTCGAAAATGCAACTACCCACTAAGGGTGCCTGTGCTGAGAAAAAATGATCAAAAAATAGGTTCGCAATTCTGGATGACCCTTGCCTTCAAAAAAGTCAGCTATATAACAAGAGCCTTAACAACGAAAGAAAGTGTCTGGTAACTGAAGCAAGTGCACCGCAATCCTCGTGTTCGGCATTGTGTGATTTTTCTGCAATATAATTATCGCAGAAAAGGCCTTTGACAACTTTTTGAAGATGGCGGCAGGCAAGAAAGCGGAACAGTTCTTGCTCTCCTTGACGTCTGATTTGGAGTACGACGAGAGCCTTGAGGTAGGCGACCGTGCCGAAGCCATCATGCGGAGGTACCACGACCAGAACGTGTGCGGCTACGGGTTCGCCCACCACCGGGTGCTCAGCACGGGAATTGACAGCGGCAAGCTGTGGAAGCATCACAGCATGTTATCTGTAAGCTCTCGGCTATTAAGCCTGGCACAATGTTTTTTTTATCTCCTTCATGGTGCACAGTACAAAGGTTTGACCAACCCACTCCACCATCATCTTATGGAACAGGTGTTTTAGCCTCCCACAATGCTGACAATCAACTGAATAGCATTGATTCTGTGCAAGTTCTCTTTTCTTTATTATAAGCAATAAATGTACATTGTTCGCAATACGCACCAGTCATCAAGGGAAACAATAACCGACTGAACGGCACAGTTTTTTTTGGAAGGGCGGCAGCTTTTTTGACGAATTCTTCCCATTCGAACATTTCGTGTAGAAAGTGACTTTGTTATATGTATATGATAAAGCTACGGCTAACCTGCGGGATGAGGTGCTTCGCTAAGCTTTTTTTTGTTCTATATAGCAGTAGATATGCCTTCTGCCAAGAAGAAACTTTTTGAAGTCGGTAACTTCTGTGTGTAATATTAAGGCGACATCATGGAAAGCCCTTCCTATATTAAGTGCAATGTTTGATTTGTTCATCAGCAACATTTTATACGAGGCAGTGTGTCTCACTCAAACACCTTCTGGTGCGTTTCACAATGGGAATTACGCCACGTTTTGTATTAGGACTTCAACTTTTGCAACGTTTTAATATCACTTGAGCAGTTACCTTTGAGCATTGTTTAGAGATATCAATATTTTTATCAAAACTGCCAATATACCTATTACGGTCATATATAAGCGTGGCATGCATAACAAACTACAGTCTGCGGATTCATATGCACAATGAAATCTCAGTGCCGTGTGATATCCCACCTCCCAATTTGCTATTCATGCAAATGTGCTGCACAAATGAAAAGTTGCCGTGATAAGTTTCGGGATAATTGGAGTGATTCACAAATAAACTGCGCTGGCATTCAATTCCTATGAGAGATTCATAAGCTGCTTCAAAAACTCCATAACACCCAGGTCTTTGGTGTTGTCAAAGACATGGTCAGCATTGCAAACTAAAGGTACACGGCATCATATGATGTGAGAGGGGGATGGGGCAGTTAAACATCTCATGCTGTTTGCGAGGAGGTGGTGCATAGCACTGTACTGTTGTTCAATTGCTCTCAACAACAATGACGATGAATATTAGTAAACAAATTCGTTAAAACGGGGTGCTTTCCCTTCACTTAGTATAGCTAAAAATTTCTTGAAGAATTTTTTTTTTCAATAAACCACTCGAGAAGATTTATTGGCATTCAGATACTGACCAAATGCGTAGTCTCAGCACTAGGTGTGTGGTAAACTGTTTGTTAAC
The DNA here is from genome assembly GCF_043290135.1 of Rhipicephalus microplus. Classification (NCBI taxonomy): domain Eukaryota; kingdom Metazoa; phylum Arthropoda; class Arachnida; order Ixodida; family Ixodidae; genus Rhipicephalus; species Rhipicephalus microplus. The sequence continues at coordinate 141,982,329 of NC_134704.1, read as the reverse complement.
CAATCATGGTTTTCTACTTTACGTGATCGCAAAGAGTTTCGTCAAGCCCCTGTTTTAGAGAAGCAGTTAAATACTGTCAACAATTACTGGACTAAAGCACATCTATTCATTGAAATTTATTTTTTGCATCGCATCCTGTCCCTGAGATCACGTGAAGGGAGCTACTGGGCGTACTGAATATTTTAAAATAGCATTCCTTTTTGTGCGCGACCGCACGCATAAGAAATGATATGATGGTTACATGATGAATCAAACAAAAATTGCATTACTTTCGGAATTTCAGAGGCGTATCAGAAGTGCTGGCACGAATATTTTCATTGTGTTATTATGCACGCAGAACCTGAGGCAGTGGTCAAAAGATCCACTCGTCCTGTTCATTGGCCTTGAAATCTTCCACCACCGAAGCTACTCGGACGTCTACGTCACAGGACTTCTGACTGAAGCAGCGGAGTAAGCAGAACGTTAGCAAAATGCATTATTGAAAATGAATCTGAACGATGCTCCTTTTGTGCAAAGGGGTATGCAGCGTTACACGTACGCATTGCTATTCCCAAGTTGCTTATATTTGTGTATGTTAACTAGCCAGCGAAGCTGCCGTACGCTAATTTACAGCGGAACGCTGGGTGCGCCAATCAAGCGCGTAAACCAATAACGGCTGTGTTTGTAGTAGTAACAAAAATAGAAATCTTTTCAGAAACCACTGAGCTGTTCATGGCGGCTAGCTGCGGTGATGTCGGAATGAAAATGCTAATCGTAGAACAGCCCGCGTTGGAAATATAGTTGTTGAGCTGAAGAGCTCGTCAAGGAGAAGGATATTTGTGAGAACGAGTAGCTAGTACGAGACGTTCCATGAGCTGGAAACTGTCAGCAATAAAACACAACCAGGCCTTTGCAACTCAGACCTTGGCTTCTATGCAGTACATGGCAGCATCCCTTACGTATTATGTTTGGGATAAAATTGACAAGCACCTAGTACAAAGGAAAAAAATGAGCGATCTAAAGCGTTTGCGAAACGTTTAAAACGTTCAAGTCATCTAAATGTAGCCATATATCTAGCCTTGCTGAAAGTTTATTGGTTTTCTTAAGTTAGCTTCGTTTTTTTGCGTACTATTTCTACGTTTTCATATTTATTTATTGAATCATTGATTTGTCACCAGTGTGTGGAAGGAGCCTTAGAAAGGCGGTGTGGGCAATATAAACAAAAC